>NC_056737.1:1635461420-1635528920 GCF_019279795.1 Protopterus annectens
CTTCCTAACACAAATTTAAGAGGAAAGGCAGGAAACAAGCTTAAATTTTTTTTTCTGTTTCCCAGATGCTCTCTTTGTACACATTAGGAGTGCCTGAAATCAGAATATGATCTCACTGCACTCAGTTGAGTAAGCAAATGAGATGGGCCCAGACGGAGTATCCAAACACAAATTTACAAGAGGGGCAGGCAGTTTCATGTCCACTAAGATTAACACCAAAACAAAAACAGGGAGGGTGGGTGAGACTAACTGAAGAGCAGAGTCAAAACTTCCAGTTCAGTTAATATTCCTGAAACACAGTTAAAATCAATTTAAATACTGTATTTTTTGAAAATAACACCAGTACAGGCAAACAGACATGTCCACATCAAGACAGCATTCACCTGGAGTATGAGCAATGTAATGAGGTGACACACATATATGGTGATAATATCCAATGCCAACGGGTGTTAGATGTGTGTGACACAAACATGTCAGTCATGTCAGTGTCATGACGATTTGCAAAGATAACTGTTCATATGTACTAGATTTAATACACATGTATGTGAAGCTGTATATCTGTGAATCTCTTCGACATGGTCAATCATCAGATTCTCCTCAACATGCTAGAATCACTATCATTTGATGCACCTTCTATAAAATGGTTCCATTCCTACCTAGATAAAAGACAACAGGCAGTTATTTGGCATAAGACTGTTTCTACCCTCCAACCAGTTACACTGGGTGTCCCTCAAGTGTCTATACTTGGACCTCTCCTCTTCTCAATATTTATTAATGACCTTCATTTAGCCATCCCCCAAGCCACATGCATACAATATGCTGATGACTCGACACTTATATGCTCAGCCAAATCCATATCTGAACTTCTCTCTCTTACCCAGAAAGTATTTAACACAGTTGAACAATGGTTTACACAACGTTGTCTTCTTTTGAACCCCCAAAAAACTAAACTCCTCCTCTTTAATCCAACCCACAAGTCCTCTCCACTTGATTTCTCTGTTATATCCACTAATGGCACCATCATATCACCTGACACATCTACCAAACTCCTGGGAATCACCATTGATAACAACTTGAACTTTGACATCCATATCAACAATACAATAAAAACTGTCAACAAAAAAACGTGGCTCCCTTATAGAATTAAATCATACCTTTCTCCTACAGCTAGAACAACCATAGCCCATACTCATCTAATCTCTACCCTTCTCTATGCCTCACCTATTTTTACTAACCTTTCTAAAAATAACCTCAGCAAACTGGAAACTTCTGCAATAACATTGCTAGATTTGCAACAGGTAACCCTTATAGAACCCACCACTGCTTAAATATAAAGCAGCTGGGATGGCTTGAACTACAAAACTTGATTAAATTCTATCACCTAACCATCACCCATAAAACTCTTTATAAACCTTCCTGCACTCCTAGTCTACCTACCTTCATCACTCCATACACAAATCTGAAATCACTGCGTTCTTCTCACAAAAATCTTCTATACGTTTCTAAACCTAACAACAAAGCTGGTGAATCTCTCTTCTCAAATGCTGTTGGAAAAACCTGGAATCTTCTCCCCAGTGACCTCTCCTCTCTTCCCTCTCTATTACTCTTCAAAAAAATAGTCTAAAACCCTACCTTAGAACACACTGGTTGTGCCCCTGTACTAAACCTGACTAGGCTACTATCTATCTAATTGAACTAAACTCTGCCTAGCCCTCACTACTCAGAAATTAGTACATATTTTATCCCTATAAATTCTGTTTTCCTCCCAAACTACACTGTGCGGAATCTCCCTTTACATTTCCTACTGAAAATTGTATTTGTTTTCTTCCTTTTTACATTATGTATATACTTAACCTGCTTCTCCTCTAGACCTTAGTCTTTCTATTTATAAATGACTCATAACTGCATACTGTATAGTAGAAGCATTCTGGCACTACAAGTTTTTTGTTTATCCTCACAGAATAATATGTTTAACCTGCAATATTTTTTTTTCTTTTTATATTTAATTAATTCTGCTATTTAGTTATCTTTCCTGTTATTTTTTGTGTTTAGGTACCTGCAATCTGCTAGTTTAATATGAATATTTTCATTTAGTCTTATTTTGTATATTGATTACTAAGTTTTTCATTTATCTGTATTGGAGCTTATCTCTTCGGGCCTCTACTGAAAATGGACATGTATCCAGTGAGACTAGCCCGGTCAACAAATGTAAAATAAATAATATGTAAAATAAATAATACTGTGACCTGTCTCCATCATTATGTCTTCCAGATAATGCCTCGATCATGCCTGCCAGCATATAGCCACTTGGAGGATGATGTCCTCATACCGTACCTCCATGATAACTATGAGGTATTGTTCAGCCATGTGCCACAGCATTCCCAGCAGTGTGACGAACTGTGGCAGGAACTTCGCAGGAGGGTTAATGATGTGGGTGGCCATAACCGCATCTACCAGCAGGTGCGCAGACACTGCACAGACCTGATGTGGCATGCAAAACAGAGTGCCAGTGCAATCTCCAGGGAACAAGGTAGAACAGGTGGTGGGCCACCACCCCAGCCCCCACTCACACCTACTGAAGAGCTACTGGTCAGCCTGGGGACCCCCTCAGAACAGCATCCTCAAACACTAGCTGCCATTGTGGAGGTGGGTGTCTCCCAACCACCGAGCCTGGAGTTGCCTGGTAAGTCACTACTGCACATATAACTATTATATCCCATTTAGTTGCATGTGTCACTGTACAATATGTAATGTAACATCATATGCAAGGCATGTTTGCACACATGTCGCATACTATAGTATGCTACCCTGTGTATGCACACATGTGCATACTGCATACTATATGCTATTGTACAGGCGAATGTGTTAACATGCACAACGCACCCTGTAGCTGTCATACAGTCATGGATAATGATCAAACTGCTGTGTCACCCCTATAGAGGTACCTCTGGCATGCCGCACAGACAGCAGTCTGTTGCAGGTGAGACAGTTATCAGTATCAGGCATGTTAATGCATAGATCTATTTGTCATGTGGCCAGTTAACACATGTACACATAATTTATGGTCCAGTCATGATATACAGGTCACATTTGTCATCAATCACACTGACTACCCATGTGCAATATATACAAACTAAATGAAACACCGACATGAAACCACAGTATCTGTCATTGCTAGATGTGTAGACAGCTGTGCATACAACAGTGGAGGTGTTGTTCAATGTAGGAATATGTGCTATACACTGGAACAACACATGTGTGGTACGCAAACAGTACCACACAGTGAGCTGGGATATGGGCAGCCCACAGGATTCACCATTGTGGAATATGCCCCTGCAATGGGTGCACACATTGTGATGTGCCATCTGACATGTCCCAGACATGTAGTGTTCCGGCTGCAACATTGTCTCACTATCCCATAAAACATACCCCACATACCAAACATACAACCCTTTGTCTGCATAACCCTGTGGACAGTGACGTATCTGACATCTATGGGTGTATGTCATATGGGACAACACAGACATGTGAGATAGATGGCCATCACAAACATTTGGCCAACACATGTTCACACATAGCCATGGAGGATGGCCAGAGACATGTAGCAACACACAGTAGATGTGATGTGTATGTGTGTACACCCTGTTCCACATTGTCCACACATGGTCCAACTATAGCTTTTGTTGAATGGTTATATAGTAGATGAGGAACACTGGACATTCTAAAAGCCTGTGCACAGCTTGTGGAGGTGTCACTTGATTCGACCACATAAGATGTGTTGAACATCATGACTGTGTCACAGCATGACAGTAGTCACCTGTACAGCTTCCACATACATAGACACCACATCAGGCCACAGATACCATACATTTCCCTTGCTGCTGTTGGACATCACTGTCAGCTGTGCACCTCATGTGTGTGGTACATAAAGGTCATGTGGGACATGATGTATTGACAAGTCTGCCATGTGTGGACATGGTTGTCAGGCAGCTAAGACATTTTAGCAGTTGTGCAGGGGTGTCATCCATAAGTCTTCCGGTGACCTGTCACATGACACAGCATGGTTTAGTGTGTATACACCTCAGCGACGTGCGTCACAATCCAAAGTATTTATGTAATGTGTATGCACGCAGTCATGGCTATGCACTGTGTGTGTATTCCACACTGTATAGCAATATAGATGCCTCATGATGCCATGCAATGGCACTGTGTCTGTACTTCACACTATAGCAATGTAGACGCCTCATACTACCCTTCAATACTCATGCACATCTGCTAAAAGTGTATTCTATTGTAGGGCATACAGACAAGACTGCAATGTGATACCCATTACACCGCTGTACATGTGTCAGGACACCATTGTGTCAAACATGTATGCATGTCAATGCACACATCAGCAGATTACATGTCATACTACATGTTAATGTCAAGGTCACATCAGCCATGTGTACTGTTAACCTGTGCTGGTCCACATGATGTATCACAGGGATGCATGCTTACTACCATGATTGTGTGAAATGCATGGCTTCTGATATGACACCTGCTTGCTGTTGTGTGCAACCCAGGGATGTATGCTAACTACCACTATTAATGTCTGAGCTGCATGCCGTCTGCCGTATCACATGCATGCTGTATGTCTTCTGTCAAATCACATGCATGGTCTGTCTCTGTGTGTGTGTGTGTGTGTGTGTGTGTGTGTGTGTGTGTGTGTGTGTGTGTGTGTCTGTCTGTCTCTGTGTCTGTGTGTGTGTCTGTGTCTGTGTCTGTGTGTGTCTGTGTCTGTCTGTGTGTGTCTGTCTGTCTCTGTGTGTGTCTGTCTCTGTGTCTGTGTGTGTCTCTGTGTGTGTGTGTGTGTGTGTGTGTCTGTGTCTCTGTCTGTCTCTGTCTCTGTGTGTGTCTGTGTCTCTGTCTGTCTCTGTCTGTGTGTGTGTGTCTGTGTCTCTGTCTGTCTGTGTGTGTGTGTGTCTGTGTCTCTGTCTGTCTCTGTGTGTGTGTGTGTGTCTGTGTCTCTGTCTGTCTCTGTGTGTGTGTGTGTCTGTGTCTCTGTCTGTGTGTGTGCGTCTCTATTGTAATGTAGAGTCTTTGTTTGCATTTACAGGTGATGTAGGTGCATTACCCTCCTGCGGTTCATCTGATGTTAGTGTCCCCACAGACTCTAGCAGTGATGAACCTATGCTTGAGGTACAGGCAGGGTTGTCAGGGGCTGAATATGTGCCATTGTTTGCCATCCCAGCTATATCCCCCTCTTCCCTGCACACAGTTCTCATGCCAACACATACCCCATCACCAGTGGCCATAGAGGAAGGACAGTCAGCATGTGTTACCTTGGAACAGGAACATGTGGTGGCTACAGAAGCTGTGTCTTCACACCATGGTGTCAGTGAAATGACTGCAGATGTGCCACACAGGCATGTGGCCAGTGCTGCTCATAGGAGGACCTCTGGCAGACATGCATCTGCAGGACAGAGCACAGCAGCTGGTGTCACTATGGCTATGCACATACAGATAGCTAACATGTGTCTGATACACACACCACCCCTGCCTATGTCTTGGTTTCTACACGACAGTATGTACAGATCTCAACAACAGTGTACAGGGGTGTGTAACAATTGGGATGTATTCCACAGTGTGTGTAATGGTGGCACAGGCACATGCTGAATGGCAGAACAGAGAAGGGCAGAGGCTTCAGAGGGCTGCTATCTGTTCTTTAAATGGCAACATCCAGGCATTGGCAAATGCTCAACAGCAGATTGCTGATGTTTTGGACAGACGATTGGGTGACATGGTTGGAATTCTTGACCGTGGCATGGCAATCCGCGAGCGTGAGCTGTCTGTGCTGGAACATCTGGTAGGAGTGAGGCGTAGGCCATGTGGCCGTAGGCCAGCTACACCACCTGGTGCAGGTCTACATGAATGAGCTACCTCACATGCCCACTCCCATAGTGCCGGTAGCAGTAGCAGTGCAGCTGGTGCTGCGCTGTCCACACCATGACACAGCAGGCCATGTGGACGTGGCCCTGGATGTTCCCAGTGGGGACATGGTTCCAGTGGACATGTGTCATTGGACAGTAGCCAATCTGTACCTCTGCCTGGTAGTGCCCGTGCAACCCCTGGCAGGCACAGGTCACGTGGCTGTGGCTGGATACAGTGAGCTGTACATGCTGGTCTGTACAATCTGGAGCTGTCAATAATACCCCTGTGTAGGCTGGACACATGGCAGAACTGTATGCACACATACACGCACACAGCAGAAACATCTGTAGGGCACCACAACACCCACATGCATAACAACCACACATGTCCAATTAGATCACCAGCCCTAAGCCACACACATGATGTCATCCAGTGGTGCAGCCTATGCCCCTGGCAAATATTATCACATTGAGCATATGGTGATGCCTGTGCCACATCCCTGTCATCCACACCATCAGTGCAGAGACATGCTCATATGGTCTGATGCACAGGGTGAACAGAATAGTGAGATAAGTGTATATTACATATGTTGTGTACTGTTGACATGCAGCAGACATACCATGTAGTACAGGTTTAGAATGCATTGTTATATGTTCACAGTACGTGTCTTGGTAACAACAGTAACAGAATGTTGGTAATTATGCCCTGCTTCCCTCCTTAAGGTCTAATTGCATGTGCCATTAAGTAACAGTGTTTGCAGTTAGAATGCATTGTTGTATGTTCACAGTATGTGTCTTGGTAACAACAGTAACATCATGTTGGTAATGATGCCCTGTTTCCCTCCTTAAGGTCTAATTGCATGTGCCAATAAGTACCAGTGTTTGCAGTTTCCCATGTGTAAATGTGGAGTACTCACAGGCATGTATGGCAATACCAGCATGCTATAAGTAGCCTCAACCTCACTGTTAGAAAGGCTAACATTCCACAGATGTCCACACATCTACTGATCCAGAAGCATGTGAGCTGTGTACTAGGCTACAGTGGCTAGAGACGTGACATCCATACCAGGTCACATCACAGGTACAGTGACATGGTGCGAGGGGGGGTTTAAACAGCGGTCTAGCTGATGTCAAGGGTAGAGGCCAGTTGATAGCATGAGGCCTCACTGTGTAGCAGTAATACACTTTCACATTACAGGATGAGAACATGCACAGACATACACAGACACGCACAGTAACACGCCCACACTCACTGGGTCAATGACACTATAACGCATACTTGATAGTGTTGAGGTGAGGAACCCTGCCTATGTGGTAATCACCTTCACAGTACTGCGCACCCACATGATGCAACACAGAGAATGAACATGTACAGGTAGGCAGTAATGCCTGAGACCGACAGCATCAACAGGGTAGTAGATTGCATCACCATGAGGGGTTAGGGATCCTATCTGTTCTGTATGGTAGCATACACCCTCACTCCATGCACCAGACAGCCATACATGCATACACACACACACACTGTGGAGTCCACAAATGTCATTCACATACAGATAGCTAACATGTGTGTGATACACACACCAACCCTGCCTATGTCTTGCTTTCTACACTACAGTATGTACAGATCTCTATAACAGTGTACAGGGGTGTGTAACAATTGAGATGTATTCCCCACCATACGTGGCATATATGGTCACACAAGAAAACACACAAGGCAGTACTGTGAATCAAACACCTGCTTATGATGATACATCTGACAGACATGCAGAAGTATTGGCCGCATTATGTGTACCAACGCTACCTTCAGCAATTGTGCTGCTATATGCACACGTGAGGACGTAAGTCTTACAAGTGTCAAGTGATTTACTGTCAGTGACACCCTGACCACTGTGTAGGTTGTATGTCTTCACCTTCAAGTAACAGTAACATAGTGTACTGTTTGCACATGTTATGGTAGGACGGCTTGTGACACACCTGTGAGATGTCTTCAGCAAACATCCATCTGCAAAGGTGGACCACCACTTTATGTACACACATCCATCCATACATGATGTGCATCCTACAGTACTGTCAGTATTTCACCATATACAGGTATCAATGATGGGGCTGCATTGCAACTGCATGTTGTAGTTAGACACAGATGAACTGCATACATCAGCTACTGCACATGCATGGTAGCTGAATGCACACCACTACATGTACATGTGTGTAGGTCCTGCATTCCTGTCATGTATCCATGTTTGTATGTATTGCAATTGGTGGACATGTGTGATGACATACATGACACATGGACTCTTGTATGATATGATAGTTGTCATGGGTAACTAGTACAGAGGGAATGTTACCTCAGTCAACATTGCTACCTTATGTACTGTTAGCATTCAACAGCCATGGACCTACCTTCCATGTGCATGCGTGTGATTGCTGTAGCCACTTGTCTACACGGAGGGCAGCAAAAGCTATGCTATGTGCATATGTGTTTTGTGTGTGTGTGTGTGTGTGTGTGTGTGTGTGTGTGTGGGGGCCATGTACATATCCACGGCAATTACATGTATGTCATATCCAAACATGAGTGGGTTTTTTGGTGTACATCAACAGTTATCTGTTACAGCTGTATAAGACCCAGGGCCCCTGTTATGTGCAGAGCTGACCTGGTTATGAACAGTGGTATCATTGCATTGCATATCATATGATGGATCCCTGTCAGTACATGTGTAGTCTGCACAGTTACTGTAGAGTTATGCACAGTCTACTGGTCATGAGTAACATGGTGTTGTACTAATGTATGGATGTGTGTTGCTGGTCTAAGGACATGGTGATGTCTGAGGGCTACATAGTAGAATGCGGCATTTACCACTGTGATCTGCACCTGACACATTTGTGATGGCTCTTGAGTGTGTACTGGTCAGTACATGTGAATGGCCTTCATGTACGTGCGGACACTAACACCTGGAGTGGTCTGTAATGGTCCTATGGCCCACATGTCTGTATCTGAGGTATACGGTGGTAGTGCTATTGTGCACAACTGTGCCATATGCCAGGTGTTCCTCACTGCAGAGATGTCCGTATTCCCCATTGTTGGATCTGGATTGTCAGCTGTGATTATGAGCGCTACACATCTAGCACTGAAGACCGGTGTCAGATATATGTAGTGCAGCATTCGTGCTAACAATGTTGACTATCGACACACTGTGCCCTTCTGTGTTTAGAATCCATGTGCATACAAGACAGCCCTTCGCTACTACTAAGTGTGTGAGCATGCCCAGTATGCTGTTGTGTAGATGGACACATAGTACATCCCAAACAGACGTGTGCTACTGTGTGAGCATGCCCAGTGACACATTGTGTCTGTTATGTACCTCTGTGTATGGGCATGACTATTGTAATCCTGTAGAGCGATAGTGGTCATCCAGGCAACAGATGTCCATACCCCACATCAGGATGGATTCCTACATTGAACACACTGGTTGACTATCTTGAAAGGTGTACTGTCTGTGGCACATCTCGTATCTATGTAGTGTTGTAATAGTGCTCCGTAGATAGGCAGTTGTCCTGCTCACACCAATGCTGTGTATTTGTCTCCATCTGCCTTGGGACAGTAGTATGCTTTTAGACTGCTCACATTCCATACAATCCCTATCAGCGTTTGTTCCATTCTTGATGATGTCATCCACCTAGATGTATGCCTGTGGGAGTGCTGTGTTCCAGTAATCTCAGAAGCACATTCTGTAACTGCGTAATGCTGTAGTGTGATAAGGTAGTTAGGTGTATGTTGTAATCCCAGCCCTGCCGTGTGTGTGTGTGTGTGTGTGTGTGTTCCTCTAGCTGCCTGGGGACAGAGTAATGATTTTAGACTGCTCACTCTCCATACATTCCCTATCAGTGTCTTTGCCTTTGCTGATGATGTCACCCACCTAGAAGTATGCCTCTGGGAGTGCTGTGTTCCAGTAATCTCGGTAATGTGTTCTGTAACTGCGTAATGCTGTAGTGTGATAAGGTAGTTAGGTCTATGTTCAAATCCCAGCTCTGTCAAGTGTGTGTGTTTCCAGCTGCCTGGGGACAGAGTAATACTTTTAGACTGCTCACTCTCCATACATTCCCTAGCAGCATCTTTGCCTTTGCTGATGATATCACCCACCTAGCAGTATGCCTCTGGGAGTGCTGCGTTCAAGTAATCTCAGTAGCGAGTTCTTTAACTCCGTAATGCTGTAGTGTGATAAGGTAGTTAGGTCTATATTCAAATCCCAGCCCTGCCAAGTGTGTGTGTGTTTCCAGCTGCCTGGGGACAGAGTAATGCTTTTATACTGCTCACTCTCCATACATTCCCTATTGGCATCTTTGCCTTTGCTGATGATATCACCCACCTAGAAGTATGCCTCTGTTCTGTAACTGCGTAATGCTATAGTGTGATATGATAATTGGGTCTGTGTTCGTCCCAGCCAGCCCTGTGTGTTGTGTGTTTCCAGCTGCCTGGGGACAGAGTAATGCTTATGCTTTCCACTCTCCATACATTCCCTAGCAGCGTCTTTGCCTTTGCTGATGATATCACCCACCTAAAAGTATGCCTCTGGGAGTGCTGTGTTCCAGGAATCTCAGTAGCGTGTTCTGTAACTGCGTAATGTTGTAGTGTAATAAGGTAGTTAGGTCTATGTTCAACTCCCAACACTACCAAGTGTGTGTGTGTTTCTGGCTGCCTGGGGACAGAGTAATGCTTTTAGACTGCTCACTCTCCATACATTCCCTATTGGCATTTTTGCCTTTGCTGATGATGTCACCCACCTAGAAGTGTGCCTCTATGAGTGCTGTGTTCCAGTAATCTCGGTAGCGCATTCTGTAACTGCATAATGCTGGAGTGTGATAAGGTAGTTAGGTGTATCTTCTAATCTCAGCCCTGCTAAGTGTATGTTTCCAGCTGCCTGAAGACAGGGTAATGCTTTTAGACTGCTCACTCTCCATACATTCCCTATCGGTGTCTTTGCCTTTGCTGATGATGTCACCCACCTAGAAGTATGCCTCTGGGAGTGTTGTGTTCCAGTAATCTCAGTAGCATGTTCTGTAACTGTGTAATGCTGTAGTGTGATAGAATAGACAAGTAGGTGTTCAATTCGAAGTCATGACAGGTATGTGTGTGTTTGTCAGACATATCCTATGTGTGTTGGTATCTGTGAGTGGCTAGCTCCAGGATGTGTTGAGTGTGTTTTGTTGCATTCCTATATAGTCACCACAAATGTCATAATCGGCCAAGAGACTGGGCTGACAACACATACACATACATTCGCCAATAGGTCTGGTGGGTAAAGGTCAGCAGCCTTATTCTTACTCTTACTACAATCTGACCCATGTGATGCCACGTAACACACTTGCCTTGATAGTAACACCACTACATAATGCAGGTGGCACATGTGGGTTCCCTTTCATTCTTGTCTAATGCTTTGGTGTCATGTGGTCCACTGTTGTGATATAAATTCAATATCTATGTCTGTGTGTGTGTGTGTGTGTGTGTGTGTGTGTGTGTGTGTGTGTGTGTGTGTGTGTGTGTGTGTGTGTGTGTGTGTGTGTGTGTGTATATATATATATATATATATATATATGTATATATATATATATATATATATATATATATATATATATATATATATATATTTATAGAGAGAGAGAGAGAGAGATATGTATGTGGACATTGGCACTATTGAATGTCTGTGCTGGATGATCTGTATGTGAATACCTCAGATGCATGTATATTTGCCATGGCTTAGTGGTAAAGCTCATCGTCTGTGGTGTACAGGGTCCCGGGTTCTAGTCGTGTAGAGACAGATTATTTTGTTGATGGGAAGAACAAGGGACATCAAATATGGTGATAGTAAGGCACCTTTAACCAATTGTGTGCGGATCTGAGCGACAGTAAACAGTGGTTATTAATTTGGAGAATCAGTATGGGTCATATAACTATGCATTAGAAGACAATACTATGCAAATGAGGTTGACAATAGTGAATCCCGTTTATCCCCAGGGTGTGATGCAGATCCCAAGAGTGTATGTGTGTAGATAGCCGGGTGCAGGACTGGAATATAGGTGAAGGCATGGGAGGGGTTTTAGGCATACTGTACGTACATTGGAGCCCTGTGCCTAGGGATTGCTCCTGCCTTAGCACGCCTAAGCTAGGGGTGTGTCTATACCTGCCTGGTGAAATTATGAGGAACAACAACAGTAGTGGAGTAGTCAAGGTGAACAGGCTGCACAGACAGGTGATAATTAGCATAATCAGCAGATTACATGGCCAGCCCGCCCATGAACACTACAGTAAATTGACCAAGCATCATACACACAGGTTTCTCCCACACTCTACACCACCGGTGTATACATGCGGGGACATTTCTCGACACAATCCACCCAAATGAGAAGAGCTGCAGCAGGCAACATGGACCAACATGTGCAAGAGGCTGAGGATGGTGAGGATGTGAATGCTGCCGAACAACCCTTAGTGAGGTGACAGAACACTTTACAGACCCAGTGTAACCTACCAGGGGCTACGTGGGCTGGAGATAATGGAGCGCTATGGGGTGGACAGGGACCTCCTACAGCAGCTTGTTGAGCTGTGCTGGCCACACCTGACACATCGAACAAGCCGAGGGAAACCCATCTCAGTGGATACCGAGGTATGTGTTGGCCTAGGTATACTAGCCACAGGTACCTCCCAATGCACAACTGGGGATATCATGGGGATCTCACAGGCATCTGCATCCAGAGTATTGCACCAGTTCACAGAAGCCATGTCACCACATGCCAGTGAACATGTACATGTCCTCAACACACGTGCTTTGTTGGCCAGCAATATGCATCTCTCCCACCAAATGGCAGACTACCCTGGGGTACTGGGTGCTATAGCCTGCATGCACATACAAATCAAAGCACCACCCAGTGAGTGGGGTAGGGCCTACAATCACTGCAGGGGCATACCCTCCAACAGCTAGGCCATATGCGATGGACAGGGCATTAAACTGAATGTGTGTGCTGTCTGCCCTGGAAGCTATGATGATTCTGATATATGGCATCTGACGCAGCTGTACCACACCTTTGGCAATATGGACATCTCCTACAGTCACATAGTGGGGAATGCTGGGTAACCACTGGAGTCATGGCTGATCGCACCCATCAGCAATGCACACACACCTGAACAACTACACCATACTGAGGCACACACACAGGCAAGACATATAATTGAGCGTGTGTTTGGGATGCAGAGGTCAAAGTTCTGGTGTCTGGACACATCCAATGGAGCCTTGCAGTATTCACCAGCTACATGCACACAAATTGTTATGATATGTGCTATGCTACACAATCTGATCCTGTGGTAACAGTTGCAGCAGGAACAGCATGGGGCAGGGCCACACAGCCCCCCACTAATGCCAAGGCCTGTACAGGCACAGTGTGACTTGAAGGAGGAACTACCTGAGCTGGACCCAGTCGGCGAAAGGAGGCATGCACAGTATGACCTGCCCTTGGCAAGGAGGCAACACATGGCATATGCACTAACACAGTAGGTACCCAGGGAATTTCACCCTCTCTGACTTGCACAGACAGTACAAGGGATGCCAAACATGACACTACCTGTGCTCAGCCATGTACAGGAAGTGCACTGTGTGCATCCGACATAAGCAGCCCTCCAGCACCATCCTCATCTCTGGAACACCCCCAAGGTAAGTCAATCAACCTACCAATTGGCAGTTGAATTAGAATGTGTATTTACCTGTAGCTATGGTATGGATGTGAGCATGCAAGGGAATTTGGTGTCCGACTGTTAGGGCAGCAGACAGTGCACATCCATAGTGGCACCATGACATCTGTAGCACAAGCCAGGATCACAATAGTAGCCAGTAGTACACAGGGTGTCCTAACCGACTGCAGGTTATGGGCTGAACATCATGTCTGTCCATACAGCCCACACAAGTCTCATACAACTGGACAGGTGTATACCACTACAGAGAAATGCTATACAATGGCCTCTGGAGATGCCCAATGGATGGCCCCAACCCCCACAAACACACACACAGACTACAGCAGGCCAGGCAGTTGGATGCAGGTTGTGAAAACTAGGATGTCTGAAACCACAATGCTGGTAATTCATGCTAGGATCTGATGTACACTGGTATGCCTCCAACCAGCAATTTAGGTAGGTCCACACACTGAAATGGAGTACCTGGCATACCAGTACAGTAGTCGCAAATGTGTACAACTGTCAGCTGTGTCCCCCCTTCCAACTTACACATGTGAGAGTCAGGTGTGCCACCCTCGGTGCTGTGTAGGACTGTGGATGCAGTTGAATGTCCCCCCACGCTGTGCAGAAATGTAGCAACAGTCAATGCCACATGATCATTAGCTATCCTGCAGATACAGCATGCCACCTGTTGGTGTAGAATGCAGGGGTTGGCACCACAGTACTGACTATATGGACATGTGACACGTGATCCAGTTGACCATACTGGGCATGCTCAAACACATGACGGTATGACGGTAATGTCAGTCGACAACATGCGTAACAGTCATACTGGGCATGCTCACACACTGAAGCACAGAATGGCCAGGTCTACAAACACCAGTGGTCCGGACATATCTGCCAGTACCTTGCTATACTGTTGGATGACTGTGCTGTATGGTACTGTCTATTGTCTGTATATATGCCATGGTGTATTGGCAATTCACATGAGCTGTGTGCGCAGGGTATTGCTACCAACACGTGCAAAGGACGGTTCTTTGTTTTCGTCCAGAACGATGCCTTTGGATACGGAGTGGGTAAGGCACATTCCAGCAGGTGGGAGTGGTAGTGCATGGTTTGCACATTGTTAAGCACTGCTGACCTCTGGGTTACAGCTCCTTATACTTGTTCTGACGCCACATTTCTTTAACAGTGCAATACTCGCATAGTGGTAGACAAACACGCGTACACCCGCTCACTCACTAACTTGCACGTGCATCGACATTGGTGCTTTCATTTGTCATTCACGCTGGGTGGGCGTGATCCCTTGTGATGCCTATTACATCGGACTACATGATTACAGTACTGGGTATGGCTAAACATTAGGCAACGGCAGGTGTTCAACTGTATGGACTCAGCGGCTTATCCAGTGACGTAATCATATGATATGTGTCTTCCTCATACAATTTGCACCCATCTGGCTGATACATGGGAACCGATACTCTGCAATGCTGACATGTAAATGTGTTTTGGGAAATGCATCTCTTGGCCGGGTCATGCTACCGCATACCTATTGTAGGATTTCCACCTTTTAGATTGTCCACATTCTAGGCGTAACACCTTTCCCACTTTGCATGGGACAGTCCCTCATTAGGCATATGTGTCATGCGACAATACTCTAGCCATAGCTAATGTCCTGATTACAGGACAATATTATAGTCAACGTGTCTGTAATAGTTGCATGTAACGGTTATTGTATACATGACACGTCGATATGTTATGTGAAGTAGCATAAGCAACTTGACTGCTGCTAGACTAAGCTTTGATTTGTGCGACGAAGTAGCATAAGCAACTTGACTGCTGCTAGACTAGGCTTTGATTTGTGTGACTATGTATATGTCTGTACTATGCATGGCTGTAGGTATGTTCTGACCTTGTATGTCTGACATTTCTACAGAGCAGCTCCCACTTTGGCCATTTGGAAATGTGGCAGCCCTATAGGACCTATATGTAGAGCTGTCACATTTGGCAAGGCAACACATATCCACAGCCAGTAGTATACTGACTACTTCACCGGTTTGCATACGTTAAGATTATTCTTGTAGCATTATAGTTGCTAATGCTGTTTCCTATAACATGTACCTGTTTCAGATACAACAATATCATTTTATGACACCACTACACACAATATATGAACTCTTTTCCTGATATCACAGGCCATGTGCCGTAACATTCATTTTGCAGGACACAACTGCCCAGAGTAGAGTGTCCCTCACAAAGGCGGACAGGTGGTAACCCCACACTATTATGCTATCATCTACCTAAGGTGGACGGTGGAATATGCACTTTCTGTCACTAGCAGACCTCACATACGAATGGGGGAGAATGAACACTGTATCAGGGACACTGCATAACACCCTGAGGGACACATTTAGATGATTGGTTCTATTAACCTGACACATTGACAGTCACAGGGCATATGTATTCATTCACATTTGTTGAGGTACATGCTGTTCATGACTCATACATGCATTCATTAATCATTACGTGTATTCCGCCACCTGTCCACCTAAACGTACTAGTTCTGGAAGTGTTTAGTCAGGACTGTGTTACATTCTGATTCATAATCATGGATGTCCATGCTAATCGGGTACAAGGCACTGATATAGTCCCTATGTGTTCCCCCAATGGTTTACGGACTATCCAGTAGATGTGCTCATCAGGTTTGGGAGGTATAGGCGTCTGCTATGCCCACATAGGAATATTAATTACTTCCACGGGGCATGCCTAATACATCTCTGCCAACCAATACCTGCACACTTATGCCCATTATTGTATACCCATGATTCCCCTACCTGACACCCCTCTACAGCACTCATGACTCATACTTACTGTGAGCGCAGCTGGGGTATGAACACACCCCTACACACTGCACACACTCCCCGTCTCGGGACACATGTCGTACATTCTGTCAAACCGTGTGTTATCAGATTTGCACAACCTACTGTTCTGTGTACAGCTACATCCTGCTCGCATCGATTACCACAGGTTCATATGTAAAGTGAATTTTTAGTGTCCCGCAAGGGACCCCGTTATCCATGCTTAAAGTGTAGACTTTGCAGATCTCTCACACTGGTACTTTCCTGCCGGTGTTTTTGAAAGCAGCGGTGTATTCACCTTTATTGCATGTCTGTATGTCTGACCAGCCTAGCTGAGTGGTGTGGGGGTGTGGGAGGGCAAAGGTTGTTTATTGGACCTCCCAGTAGCATATGCCTGGTCTGTATATCTACAGTAACATATATATATATATATATATATATATATATATATATATATATATATATATATAATATTTATATTTCTGTGTCTGTATATGTGTATATATCTATATATATATATATATATATATATATATATATATATATATATATATATATATATATTTAGAGAGAGAGAGAGATATGCTGTCAGGCATTACGTCTATTCTGCCATCTGTTGACCTAATATCAGTAGTTCTGGTGGGGTTTAGTTAGGACTGTGTTGGATTCTGATTCATAATCATGGACGTCCATGATCATTGGGTACAGGGCACTAATATAATCCCTATGTGTTCCCCAAATGGCTTACGGACTATCCAGTAGATATGCTCTTCATGTTTGGAAGTTATGAGCGTCAGCAATGCCCACATAGGAATATTAAATACTTCCGCTGGGCGTGCCTACTACATCTCAGCCAACCGACACCTGCACACTTAGGCCCATTATTGCATACCCATGATTCACCTACCTGACACCCCTCTACAGCACTCATGACTTATTACTTACTGTGAGCGCAGCTGGTGTATTAACACACCCCTACACACTGTCCATTCTCCCCGTCTCGGGACACATGTCGTACGTCTTGTCAACCCATGTGTTATCACACTTGCACAACCTACTTTTCCATGTACAGCTACATTCTGCTCGCCTCAGTGACCATAGGCTGCTTGTATAGTGAATTGTTGGTGTCCCGCATGGGACCCCGTTATCCATGTTTAAAGTGTAGACCTTGAAGATCTCTCCCACTGGTACTTTCCTGCTGGTGGTTTGGAAAGCAGCGGTGTATTTACCTTTATTGCATGTCTGTATGTCTGACTGGCCTAGCTGGGTGGTGTGGGGGTAAAAGTTTGTTTATTGGACCTCCCAGTAACATATGCCCAGTCTGAACATATGTTACCCATAATTGCTTGCTGTACAGTAGACTAGTTATGTACATGTGTATATAGCTATATATATATATATATATATATATATATATATATATATATATATATATATATATATATATATATATATATATATATATATATATATATATATATATATATATATATGTATATGTGTATATATATATATATATATATGTATATATATATATATATATATATATATATATATATATATATATATATATATATATATATATATATATATAGATAGATACACATCTGTGTGTCCGTTGACCAATACATTTCCCGTACAAACAAACTTACACATCTGTATTGGGTTTTATGTCTGCTTCAACAGCATACTATTGCCTTAGTCATTATGACACCGACACTTCACTCCGATTAACTTGTAATTGGTATATAGCATGTTATACAGTGGACAGATGTCGCACTTTGTTCATGTATGGAGTACTGCTGATAAGTGTGATGTGATACAGTGTCATTTGACCTATTCCTCATCTACACAGCCTAGCATGCCTGCTACTGTATTTGTGTCTGTGCACATTCATATTATTTATGTCAATAAATGGAGTGCATGTGTTACAGGGAATGTACGTCAACATATTGATGTCTGCATGTTGTTGTGTCTTTCGGCTTTTCCCGGTTAGGGGTTGCCACAGCGGAACTCCGGTCTGCTAATGATTGGCTGATAGACTTTTACGTGCATAGTTGCCAGCCCTGACACACAACCTTCAAGGATGATAAGCCCATTCATGCATGTCTCCATGCAGAAGACGCTCTAGCTGAGAATCGCACCTATGTACTAGCTGACCTACACGGGCCGCTCCATTGGAACCGGCGCAACCAACCCTGGCACTCCTGTATCCATAATGGCATAGCCATAGTACCTCTAACCCACCCGTGTTGAGTTTCCATGTAACAGCCATTATCCACATGATATTGCAGCCATGAGACACCTTTACACATTGCCATCTCCAGAGCGTTAGGGGCCCTACACACATTTTGTACTGCCTCGTGTATTATTTGCACATACGTGCCTTTCCTGGTGTTATGGATTACGGCCATTTGTGGGTTACAAGTGTAGGTGGTCACAACATGAACTACATTCTGTCTGTGTGTAATGTTGACGTAGCAGTTCAACGATATTATGCCCACTGGTATAACCCTGCCTCTGGTGTGAATAGCTGTGCTCTGCTCACTCTTGGGCTGCTTTATCTGACATATGCTGCAAGCACTGTATAATTCCTTAGTTGCTCTAGATTCCCTTCACAACCCGTGTGTATGCTTTCTCCTTTCGGCGTTCATTATATATATATATATATATATATATATATATATATATATATATATTTAATTGTTTTTTCTTTTCATTAATTTTTTTATTTTATGCCTGTGGATATATATCTATACACACATCTATATAGCTATATATACATATATAAGTTACATCTGAACAAAACAACATACATTTCTTATGCTGGGAGCTGCTTACACACGCACAGGTGCACTTGCATATCCTTATTGTGGGTTACATATGTTTACTACCACTTCTTTGTGCTTAGGTGTGCCTTATTCATTATGACAGTTCCACTTTGATTGATGGAATCTGGTTAATGTCCCCATACGAAACACATGTTCACCTTTACGTGTTTAAATGTTGACTTTACAGCACAGAGACATTCATTAAACAAGAAAGTGATATGTGCTATAGTCGTACTTGAACTGGGAATGCATTTACGTTAGGCGGATGCTCTAACCACTACACTATTGGTGTTATGCTTCATTTATATGTATACCCATGGTTCATAGCTACCCTAACATAAACCTCACCACTTCACTTACACAGCAGGCATCCATTCTCCTGCTGGGAAAACAGTGGTACTACACATACGACATTCCCTATTCCCTACTGCTCTAGACCCGTGCTGCATGTTTACTCACTCCAAAGATATTCAGAACTCCAAAGCTTATAGTCCTGGCACATACGTGTGTTTGATTGTCAGGGTGTTCATGTGGTGATCCGGGTTTAAGCTTGTCCGACTGGTGACCCTGTTCTAATGTCAGACTTAGCACATGGACGGAGTTGGTCCCAATTTTAACATTCTACCTGTGTTTACAGATGCAGGGGTTTGGCCACCTCTGACCAGATTATTATGTTGGCACTACATAATATAGTGTGGGGGATGGTTCCACTACATAATACAGGGTGTGGGGTGTTTCCACTGGTGTTTCCATTCACATTTGACTATTTCAGTCACATATACGATGAATATTATTCTGGACATCACTTATGACTTCACTACAGGTATGCAATAGTACTGTCTACATATGTGACAGTTGGTTGGTGTACATATGTGTACGGACCTCTGTAATAGTGACAGGGACAAGGCAATAACAAATCAGGGACAATCACGGACACTTCTACAATATTAGTACTATTAACTTGAAACGTGTTGACAGATTCAGAGCCATATGTATTAATACTTGTTTTCTGCAGTTAAATGCGTCTATTACTCTTAATTAATGTCATTGGTCATTCAAGTGTCATTCAACACCTTTCCTCCAAAGGTCACTGGTTTTGTGGGTGATTCAGTGGCTGGCTAGTTATTGTACGAATGCTCTGACCATTGGTAGGGTTGCTACATTTACATATGTCCAGGATGGACTATATTCTGGACACACCAGATTGTTTAGGCCAACACATACCCACGGTCAGTACAAGGTTTAGAGCATTCATTATTTTCCTAGATGAGAGCCTATTCCTGTAGCACTTTAGTTGCTTATTCTGTTTCTTGTCCAATTTACGTATTTTACATCCAGAAATAACTGTTTTAGGCAACTGTTCCATGACGTATGTTACATAGTTATTTCCTACAATCACAGGACATTTGCAATTGTATCATTCTTGGTCAGGACACACCTACCCAAACAGTGACTGTCCCTCACACAGTGGGTCAGGTGGTACCTTGCTTACATCAGCACCTTAATCACCCTATTTCCAAGTGCCACTATGTGACTGTGTACAATATATTCTCTCAATAATTATTTTGGGGAGACGTGCATCACGGGCAGGTGTTTGATCCTGGGTAGTAGGTTCTGCATGACCATCTAGAGGCTGAACAGTTTTGTAAACCACTACTGCACATACAACTTCTGTCCAGATGTCTACAGGAGTGAACATCGTGTCGTGATACCAAGTCTGCTGTTTACATAGGATACGTATCCCATGAGGGATATCCAAAAATTGAACATGGAAATAACCTTCCATTCTTTTGGATTTACAAAAATGTGTTAGGGTTTTACATGCAAGGGATACATAGTTTGCGATCCTGACACTGCCTAGGGTGACACTGCCTACTACATATGAGTAGTGGTCAGTATGTGCAGCTATGGCTGCGCCAAGCTAGTCGCCCGGGTATGGCTGAATTTGGTGGACGTTCAAGAATGGGGGCATTGTAGAGGGGATGATGGGTATTCAATTATGCATCCAGGTGTGTTACATTTGGATGGCCCAGTTCCATCCAGAGCATTCTGTGGGTATGTGCCAGTGACGTTTCTGTACATGTGTATCTCATATTTTAATATTCACTGTTTGTGAGATTGTGTTCTTCAGTATGGCCTGTCAGGTTGGATTGCGGATGTGTATGCTTGTTCAATGTGTTTCTTTCTGATTCACATGCTGCTCCCTCATACACCTCCAGTTCACCTATTGTGCATCCAACACAGTCTCACCTTTGTGGATTATAACATTACCTATCACCCCCACACACATATTCCAGACACTCCATCCATCCCTTCTTTGGTTGATGGCCCATGGCACAGTCAAGGGAACACATTTGCATACACTACATATGTCAGGTACCTGTATGGGTGTGAGGACTACCCTGGCATTTTTCACCTTCCACATGCTGTACATCACGCACATAGATACACGCCAGTACTTATCTTTCATGACATGGTAGGTACACCCAGGTAATATCTGTTCAACTTTTACACATCGTGACAAAAACGGCTTGGACCGCATATGGGCGGATTTCTGGCCGACTGTTCTGATCATTGGTAGGGTTTCCACCTTTTCATATTGCCAGCATGGGATATTTTCCAGACACAAATCGGATTCTACAGGACAACACATACCCTTGGTCAGTACTACGGATACTACTTTTGTTTTATGCCTACATGTTGGCTTATTGTTGTAGCAGTTTATATGCTCCGTCTGTTTTGTAAACTTGCTTATTCTATTTCTTGTAACGTGGTATGTTACATACGGATATTACTATTGTACGTGACTATTACATGCGATGTGGGACATAATTATGTCATACAGTCACAGCATATTTTACACTTAGAATGGTTTCGGTATGGACATAACTACCCATCTGTGTACTATCCCTCACAATGTGGGACAGGTGGTAACCCTGACCATTGCGCTAGACGTAGCTATTGTTGGCACGCTAACATGATGTGTTTCACTTCCACTTGGTATAACTATGTACACTGCATTGGACTACGGACACACGGTTTTAATTATCATTTGTTCGAGGAATGGAGACTCGATATTCGCTAACGTGCATTTGTGTTTGCTTCTTGTGTTCACAAGAACTGTCTTGCATTCTTTGCATACGTTTCAGTATCCACGGACACTTACAGGTGTGATTACTATTGCAGGCAGACTGTAATATTCAGCATTTCAGGTTGCACATCAACAGCCGATATTTCCATGCCTCCCTACTGCACTTCAACACGCCCCATGCACTCGCGCTCGTTTCCTATGCACGTGGCTGTGGTGGCAGCGCACCTTCATTAATATGCATATGGCACTAATGTGCCATCTACATGCTGCATGGTCAGCGCAAGCCTAAAGCCAGCCTTGCGCCGAGCTTCATGAATCCTGGGGATGGTTTAAAATAGCAGAGAGAACTCGGCTGTGTAGGGCTATAAACCCTTCTACACAATTAGACCTGTACTGTGCAAGAATGAAAAAGGGCAGAGGTGTCTCAGTCTTCATCCTGAAGAGAATCACAGGAAAAACAGGTAAAATAGCATGATGCCATCGAACTTCTTCATTTCCACATAACCATCAGAAAGGTACCATACCATAAATTAGTTTGCCTTTGAACTCACTCTATGACACAAGAAAGCCACAACACCTATCTACAGGAACTAGAATTACTCAGTATTAAACCCAATACTATTTTCCTTAGTGATCTAAACTATCCAACTATAGACTGGGAAACCTACACCACCACTAGTGCATAAGCACAGAGATTCCTGGACTTTGTCAATACAAATGCGCTGGAACAATTAGTCAATGTACCAACTTGGAAGAATATCATCTTGGATCTTGTCCATACAAATATGGGTGCATCTCACACCTTCTCTAGAGTTTTTTCATCACTTTTTAGGTCTAACCATAAAGCAGCCTCCTTTGAAATGAAATTGAAACCAGAGATCCCCTTCCACCCAGGGTACCTTTAAAAATTTCTTTAATACAAACTACCTACTTCTAAGTGATATGTTGGCAAGCTTCATATGCCCACTAAACCTAAACTCCACCGAATATGCAGAAACATACACCACCACACTATACCTTCATGTAAACAGCTGTACCCAGTAGGAGCAAGAGTAGGGCAAACCCCAGAAACAGACCCACATGGTGTAAGCATAATGTCAACAAGCTTTCAATAAAAGAAAAAGAAGTCTGACAAAAAGTAAGAAGAAGAATTCCAAGAATGTTATTCCCTTGTCACTGAAATAAACAAATAACTCAACAGCTTAATAAAATCACCAAAGCCAAGTTTAAGGCTAAAATATTTATCCAGGCCAAGACAATCACAAGAACATTTTTAGTTATGTTTATCTCTAAGCACAATGCAGCAATGCACTGAGCTGATTGTGTATGATGTTTCCTACTCTGAGGATGAAGATATTGTGAACCTATTGGCTGAAAACATTAGCTCTAACTTTACCCCTCTCTTCCTTCGGTCTGTTTCTGAAGATATACCTGAAACTGGCTTGACTCCAACTGTCAAACAAGACTATGTCCTAAAGTGCAATCAAGATCTAAAAGCACTGCTTCAATGGGCATAGTAGAAATGCTAAAGAAACTGAGAATAAACCCCTATGTCACCCGATGGATTGCCACCTGTCTCACAGACAGGATGCAGGAAATCAAAATAGTGGAAGTTAACTCCATAAAGGCACCAGTCACCAAAGGAATCTCCCAGGGTTTTGTGCTGGGACCTCTCCTGTTTCATATATCCTTTTCTGAAATGAAAGCCAATACCAAAGGGCTCTAGCTGATAAAGTTTACAGATGACTGCAAGATAGGAGCAGTCATTTAATCCCCTAATGACTTAGCCATCCTGCAGAAAGGTTTGTCCAAAGTAAATAATTGGTGCCAAAATCATGGCCTAAAATAAATGCCAAAAAAATGCATTATTGTATTCTTTGGAAAGACATCTACCCAAAGAAACTATCACACTGACAATATGCCCTTAGAGTCGGTGTATTTTTTGGAGATTTGGGAACTTATGTTGACAGTGATCTACTATTTGATATTTTGTCCATTGTTGTAAGAAAGTCCTTTTATATTGCACAACTTACAAACAAAGGGATTGTGTCCAGACAGGGATATCATTGCCCCCTTTTACTTAGCCCACATTAGGCAAATCACTGAATATAATGCTGCCTTTGGTATTTATCTGCCAACTCACATGCAGCCGATAGAATACTAACAGAGATTCCTTACTGAAAGTATACAACAATATGTCTTACATGTACTGGCTCAAAGCCCTGTGACTATACTCAGTATCCAACATACTGCTTGGAGGTGACCTGTCTGACATACAAGGCATCATCCATTCTCAACACTGATGGATTTACTGCACATCAGCAAGTCCACTGGTATCAGAAATACTCAGTCCAGGGATCTAAAGCTCTTCTGCAACATCAGCAAACCTATTTGGAGGGACAGATGCATCTCACAGAATATACCACTGCTGTGGAAAGACTCCTCATCCACATTAAACAAAGTTCATGCTTGCTCACATTCAAGCACAAATTTGATATATATGGGAAACAGTAAATTTAGCCCAGGAATTCCCCCTGTACTACTAATGGACAAACGCAGCTCCTCCTAAATGCTTTACCCTATGCATGGTTCCCACAAATTATACGTTGTATGATTCCAGTTATTCTCATGAGGAGTAATATGTAATTATCAACCATGAAATGAGTAAGGCCAGTCTCTAACCAAATTGGATAGGTTAATTTGAGCACAGAAATGGAAATTGACTAGGCTTAAAATAGCCCACAAGGGCAACTAGCCTAGTCCTTACATATGAGCCTATGAAACTATGTCATGAGAGACTCATTTGATACTGAATAATAGTTGTGTTTGCTGTCACATCCACAATTAACTGACCATTATTGCTACTTTACTCTTTCCATTCAACATTAGTTGTCCTTTCTGTGGTAGTGGCAAAACTCATATTTTCAGATTTATCTCATATTAGTTTTAAGTTTTTGATTTTGTTTTGAGCTCTCATGCTTTTCCTAATGCTATTGCCAGTGCTCTTTTTGCCTATTAAATCAGTTGGTACACAGTTTAAGTAATGGCCTAATGTCTTTAGGGTCTGCTAATGTACCTGAATTGCATTGCAGTTTTTCATACAGGAAGATGAGTTGGCATTTTTTCTCCTGCTCCTTGACATGCTTGACAGAGTCTCACTCAGCCAAGGAACTGTGTTTTAGTCATCATGCATAGCTTGCCCAGCTACTTGCACAGTTTCAATACAGGGTACATTGCATAACTTCATACTCTTACAAACTGTGAAGTGTGTATTTCATGGCACTTCTGAGCCATTCTGTGCAGTGCATTGAAGGATGAGGAAGGTAAATTTCAATGACAAAGAACGAGAGGCATTCAAGAATGCATTATGTACTGAGAGCACACTTATAATGGGTTGTGAAGGATTCAGGAGATATGAGGGAGGAGGTGGGCAGAGATTGCAGAAAATGAGAACAGAATGGGAGGACATAGTCATCTAGGCAGTGAATGCAAAAAAAATGTAAAATATATGTCAATGACATGAAGGACAACTGAAGGTCCAAGATATCTGTCTATTACAGGAAAGGGGAAGAACACCACTGGTGTTGGTCCATGGTGTACCTATTCCTTGTTTCCTAGTGGTGTAGATGTAGTTGCACCATGGAAATCAGGTTAATTTATTTTTCATATCATACCTCTTCTATCCATTAAACAAGTTCTAAAGTTCACATTCGAAACACAAGTGTGGAACCTGCAACTGGATAGGACAAAGCTTTACAGCCCAGTGAATCCATACAACAAACAAGTGCTCTGTTGGGTGTACATTATTACTGTTGTACAGTTTTAATTGTTGGGGGAGTGGCCTGCATATCTGCATATGTGTTTTCTTTGCATATTCTGAGTCTGCAGTAGGTACTTCATAAGAGATCATGGAGGACTCACAGGATAATATGGAGGCATAGGTCCAACAGCTGTGGGGTTGACTGCTTTCCCATCTGTATTGATGATGATTTCTCTGCTACCACTATTGTAACAGCAGATTCAGGGTGTATTTGCTGGGATGCAGGCACACATTGTTAATGACTTCAAGACATACATGCTGTGCATACCAAGCCATTGGTTTATCCAGAATCACAAATCACTTAACAATTATAGGGACATGTGCTGCACAGCCAGTCAGATTGGATGCCTATCCAATGGAACAAGTTAGAATTTGATTATTACTTATATCTGAACATACTCATATAACAAGGGATGTACTGTGGTGGGATGTGTTGTTGTACAGAGGGTGAGTATTGCCATTGGTGAGGTCGCTGCACAGCATGCAGATGTATTAGTCAAGAACAGAGTTACAGGCCTGGACTGCTATGGCAGTGCAAGGGGTAGTGCATACTATAGACCATCTCCTAATTGAGCACTGTGAGTCTGTGCATGTATATGTGTGTGTGTGTGTGTGTGTGTGTGTGTGTGTGTGTGTGTGTGTGTGTGTGTGTGTGTGTGTGTGTGTGTGTGTCTGTGTGTGTTCAGCAGCAGGATGATGCCAATGCAAGAGTTGATGTTGTTTTTGTTCTGCAGTCACAAAGATGTAACAGTACCCTTACAAGAGTGTGACATAAAGTTCACACTCTGAACTGCACTTTGTGAGTCAGTACAGCTAGACTGCCATGCTGCATCAGCCACTGTTGCGCATCTGAGAGAGGCCTACTGGTACTGGACTTTACAGGCTGGGTGACTGGTTGTGATGTGTATTAGCATTTGCATGATGCTATCACCACAGCCTCAAGGGGAATTCTAAACCCAGCTTCCAAGCCTGTGTATAATTTTTGCAGCTGAACTTCTGATGGTGCTGACACTCTGATATACGCACAGAGAGATATCACCCATATCATACATACATAGATGACATAGACAGATGACTGAACAGCAGCTGACTGTTTTGTGTGCGTGCGTGTGTGTGTGTGTGTGTGTGTGTGTGTGTGTGTGTGTGTGTGTGTGTGTGTGTGTGTGTGTGTGTGTGTGTGTGTGTGTGTGTGTGTGTGTATGTGCATGCACGCTGGTGTGTGTGTGTGTGTGTGTGTCTAATAAAAATCATTCTTGTTAGCTTTAATAAGGGAAGGAGATGACAGAATTGTATTACTATATAGACTGTGTAGTGATGTGTCTGTAGTCTGTTTCAACACAGGGCATGTGAAATGATGACTTGCAAGCTCTGACCCTTCCCATTAAATATTTATCATTAGTCTACAGAAAACTGTCTTAATGTATACAAAAAAATGGATGTATTTCTTGACATATAGTTACAAAACTGTTGTGAAGCATTATCTTTTTTACATACCTGAGAAGACATGCTGAATCATCCATCCTATATCTGCTAGACATTGTTCTGCCACTGTACTTGATGCAGTACCTAAAGAACTGGTGTTGTATCATACAAGTCTTTTTGCTATTTGGTTTTGTGCCAGGGTAATATGGGTGAGGCTCTGCAACATGCACCAGGCTGTAAATATGTTACACATTGTTGAGTATTGCATGCTTCTGCTTGACTCACTAAGCATCAGAATCTACACATTAAATGCAAGTAGTTGAACCAAATAAAACTTGGCCTTGCAGAGTGTATATGGTGTTAGAAGTGGGTTCAAGTCCTGCACTCAGTTAAGTATGCCGATAGTCTTGGTAAACTGAGAAATGTGTTTGCAGTTCCTATGATCATACTTGATCATATTACCTGTGAAAGGAATGACCATCTCAGACTGACAGTAAGCATAGAGGAATAATGAACTAATCAGCTGCTTCCTCTAGGATATGATTTGATCCCCTCATCCTTCCTTTAACTGCTGTATGTCCTGGAGCAAGTTACCTAACCAGACAGCGCTTTGTGGCAATGAGAAATTAGGGCTAGGCACCATTATGGTCTTCTAAATGCCATACCTAGTAAGTACCTATGAACCTTTTGACCCATTCCATGTGCCTGTTACATGATCCTTGCTCTAATGTGATTAATGATTAAATAGGGGTGATTAAATATGATTCTATGGGGTATTCAGTATTGCTTATAATGGGAATATAATAGATTAGACCAACTAAACAAGCCTAATGCAAGGCATTAGTATGGCATACGTTGGAATCTTGACTTTCACCAGGACATAGTGCACAGGTATCTGTGGTGCACCTCTTGTGGCCACATACAGCTGACAGTTTATGGAGTAGTATCTGTGCCATTTCACATAGCCAAGTGCATTGTTAGATCCTGATGATACCATGCATGACATCCATTGCACTATGTATAGCTAGAACATAGAACATTATGTGGAATCCATGCATTGTTAGTATCTACTACACCTACATCTGTGCCATCTGAATATACATCCCTGCATGAAATATTAGATAATCAAAACTGCAGTTATATAGTACCATGACATATCCAGCTAGCCTCTGGATTGTTGCCATGGCCAAGATTTTCATTGCAGTTATTATTCATATTTGCAGGGAATTTTGTGCCACTCTACACCCTGTAACTTAATTCCTCTACAAAGGTTATTCTAGAAATTGAGTGTCTGTGCATCCTTTTAGAAATTATCACATTCTTCCTGCTTGGAAAGTAATGTATTCAAAATCTGTAGCCTATCATACTATCTGGAGCAGGAATGACATTCCCCGTCATGCAGTAGCTATTGCTAATCTTAACTGCAACCATATTAGATAGGCTTTATGACATCAGTACATATTCTGGGCCGGATTCACGAAGGCTTGCATGGAGTCTAAGAGTAGAGTAAGACTCCATGCAGTTAACATGTCCTCCAAGCGATCCAGGAACAGCCGGTAGGGGCGTGCAAGAGAGCTCCTAAAATGACTCTTACACGGACAGGGCTAGGATATGCAAATTACCTCAGTTGCAGGCGAAAGCTATGCAAATGAGGTAAATTTGCAATCCAGGAAACCCGAACCTGTCCGAGTAAGAGTAGTGTTATTTGCAGAAATGTACTCCGTTGACAACTGAGTACCGTTCTGCAAATAGCAAAACTGAGCCGTGACAGCCACAAAAAAAGGATGTATCCACTTGAGGAAGCATGCCAATGGCCAAAAATACGGCCATTGGCAATGTTCACCGATGCAAAATAAAAATAAAATTATTATTTTTTTTATCCCGATCTCCAAAGTTTAAGCGTAGTGCAGCGCCGCGCAAATGTGCTGCACTCTAAAAACCAGAAAACCAATAACTAAAATCCACAAATATGGATTTTATTGGAATTCCAAATGTACAATGCAAGGGAATGGCAGGCTGAAGACAACATGACAACCTTGTAGAGGTTGCTAAGGGGGGAAGCTCAGTCTAAGAGATGTAACCAAACATCAGTAGGCAATCCTATGCAAATGAGGGTAAGGATAGTGAATCCCAAGTTTACATAGCAAATGAGCACAGTCAGTGGATTGTAGGAGTAGGATAAGGGGAGTATCAGAATAGAAGATAGATGACATCACGAGGGGGATGTGTATGAAAGAAGTGAAGCTCATTGGAGCAGTGGTATGTGTTTGCTGTCAGTTACTCATCACTGGAAGAGGTGTGTCAACAGGTAGCCTAGCTAAAGGAAAGAAATCAAAGGTGTATGCCGTGGATAACACTAAAGTTTCTTGTTGAAGTGCTTGCAATGTGTTTGCGCTCAGTTGCGTGCCTGTATATCCAAGTAAGACTGTGTGTGCGCGTGTATGCCTGTGTGCATGCGTTTAAGCCAGAGAAAGCATGTCTAAGGTTGTTGAAATGTTTGTAAGCACATATGCACCTGTGAGCATGCGTTTTAGCAGGAATAAGCAAGTTGTAGTCCGTGTAAGCATGTGTGCGCACATGTGAGCTGGTGTGCGCGTGTATGCGCTTGTGTGCATGGCGGTGCCCCCCTGAGGAAACAGAAAGGGAAAAGGAAGCACAACAAATAGTAGGAAGTTAACCAGGGAGTACTAGCAGAGCTAGCAGGTGAAAACAATCAGAATCAGGCAATTACACAGGCAGTACACTAGCCCAGCCCAGCCCAGCACTTAAAACTCTGCAAACAACATTCCACTATGTTTCTCTCAGAGACACTGCAACACTGCAGTAAGCTAATAGAAGTGAAAACTGAAAAAGCTTTACTGAGACAAAGAAATGTTAGGGGCTGCCATTGCTGTTATAAGGCGACATATGCAACATGCTGAGGGTGGTGACAATGCGAATGCTGCTGGACAACCCACAGTGAGGAGACGGAGAAGAGTGTACAGGCCCAGGGTAACCTATCAGGGGCTACATGAGCTGGAGATAGTGGAGCGGTATAGAGTGGACAGAGACCTCTTGCAGCAAATTGTTGAGCTGTGCAGGCCATGCCTCACACACAGATCCAACAGAGAGGAACCCATCCCAGTGGAAACCAAGGTATCTGTTGGCCTAAGAATATTAGCAACAGGTACCTTCCAGAGACCAACTGGTGATATGATGGGGATATCACAGGCATCAGCATCCAGGGTACTGCACCAGTTCCTGGATGCCATGTCAGCACATGTTGGTGATCATGTATATTTCCCCAATTCCCGTGAGGTATTGGCCAGCAATATGTGTCTCTTCCAGCAAATAGCGGAATACCCTAAGGTAGTGGGTGCAATAGACTGCACACACATACACATCAAAGCACCAGCTGGTGAGCGGGTTGGGTCTACTTTAACTGCAACGGCTTCCCCTCCATCAACTGCCAGGTTGTGTGTGATGCCCAGGGCATATTACTGAATGTGTGTGCTGGTTGCCCAGAAAGCTACCATGATTCCCATTTCTGGCATCTGACACAGCTGTACCAGACATTTGCCAATGGGGACATCCCTCATGGTCACCTAGTGGGGGATGCTGGCTATGCACTGGAGCCGTGGCTGATGACACCCATCAGAAACACACACACACCTGAACAGGAATGCCATAATGAGGCACATGCACAAACACGAAATGTAATCGAGCATGTGTTTGGGCTGCTCAAGTCATGATTCCGGTGCCTGGACACATCTGGTGGAGCCTTGCAGTACTCACCAACTACATGTACCCAAATTGTCATGGTATGTGCTATGCTACATAATATGATCCTGTGAAAACAGCTGCAACAGGATCAGCATAGGCCTGGGCCAAGCAGCCCCCCACCATTGCCAAGGCCATCACAGGCAGAGCGTGACTCGGAGGAGGAACAACCTGAGCCTGCCCCAGTAGGCAGAAGGAGGCGTGCCCAGTATGCTTTGGCCTTGGCAAAGAGGCAAAGCATAGCACATACTCTGGCTCAGTAGGAACCCTGGAAATGATACCTCTCTCTGACTCGCACATATAGTAAAAGGGATGCCTAACCTGACACTACCTGTTTACAAACATGTATAGGGAGTGTAGTATGTGCATCCGAAATAGGCAGCCCTGCAGCACCACCTGATGCATGATTGTCATGTGGAAAGCAATATAAAGCAGTGCTAAACAGCTTTTACCACCATTTAGTATATGTAAACAAAATTGCACACACTAACTAGCACAACTGCGGTCAATGCTGAGCAATATTGGACAATGTTCAGCAATGTTGGTTAACGTTGAGCAATGATGGACAAGCTTGATCTAAGTTGTGCATAGCTGAACAAAAGTCAACATGCTCATATTTGCTCTACTGGCCCTTAAGCAGTCTAGTCTGCTCAGTATGAAAATATAAAGAAGTGACAGGCCTTGAACCCAGGATACTGTGCACTATAGTCACAGTACTCAACCACTAAACCATGACAGTATTTCACTGGTTGGCCTGTATGAAGAAATGTTGATAAGTCTATGCAAAGTATCTCATGGAAACCCTGCAGGCACAGCATAATCCCTGTTGAGTTAAGACACAAAGGTGAGCCCTGCAGTAAGAATAGAACCTGATTTTCAACACACATATAGTATAAATGTTAATATTGGTCATGTTCACACACAAAAAGTAATAATAGCCAGCAACAAGTAGACTGTGGAAAATGATAAAGTGTATTAAGACTTCATTCGACAGACCAGTTTCGGCCTGGGTTTAACCTGGCCTTCTTCAGTGTAATGAAAAGACACAAAGATGAATGTAAAAAGTCTTAAATACTGAAAAATAAATGAAAGAAAATATATGATAGGCTGACATAAAGCATCACAAAAATACCTCATAAATATTCATTAAGCCCTGGATTAAACAGAGCACCCAGTTTAGTAATCCATTTCTTTTTTTAATATTAAGTTTGTGGTGCCAACCAGATTTATGGGTTTGATCCCCAATGAGTTTGTCAATAATAATAAAATGAAATTTAGCTGTCTGGTGTTTGAGTGTATGTTTGTATAATGCATTAGTTGTTCTTTTACATTTTATATCACTCAAATGCTCAGACATGCATAGCCTAAATGGTCTAGAGGTCTGACCAATATAAAATGATTCACAGCTGCAACTTGTCATGTAAATAGCCCAGTCAATGTTACAGTTAGCAAAAAGTTTGATGTCATACACTGTACTGCAATTTTTGCTACTAAATTCCTTGGATTTCAAAATATGTTTACAATTAGTACAATGGCCGCAAGGAAAACAGCCAGTAAGTTTGTCACCCATAATGGTAGTTTGATACAACTGGGGTAACATGGAATCAGAATGATGTTTGTAATGATTGAAATGAGCTCCTAAGTTTTTTCCTTTTCTGAAAGAGAATGAACAGATATTGGGAACCAAAGTATTAATTGCAGCATCTGCCTTCAATATATTCCAGTTATCCTTGGCAATATCCATAAACCTATTGGTGTTTCTACCAAAAGTTGTAGTAAAACGTAATGTATTTTTAGACAATGGTTTGCTCTTATATGTCAATAGGTCCTGCTGCTGAGACCCGATGCATGATTTTGTGCCATGGTAACATAACCAGGACTGTAGCCCCTATTGATGAATCTATCATATAAATCCTGGCAATGATATTGATAACTATGATCATCCAAGCAATTGCGTCTGATTCTAATGAATTGTGATTTGGGAATGTTTCTGGCAATGTGTTTTGGATGATAGCTGGAAGCATGGAGTAAAGTATTATATTCTGGAAACTTCCTATATACCTCAGTATTCAAGGTATGATCCTCTTTTCTGGTGACCAAAACATCCAGGAATGTGATGGAATCACGATTATATCTGATTGTGAACTGTATTCCCCATTTATTATCATTTAAGTATTCCATGAATTCATTAAGATACTCAGTATCAGATGTCCACACCATCCAGCAATCATCCAAATACCTCTGCCAGATATCAATTTCTGGCAAAAAGAAATTATGAGTATCATCATAAATCAAAATCTCCTCAATATAAGCCATGAATAAATCAGCATAGATGGGGGAAAAAGGTGCCCCCATAGCAGTGCCCTTAATCTGTAGATAACATTCCTTATCATAAAAAAATACATTTTTCATCAGCACATGCTTGGTAAGATTGATCAAAAAAGTGTTAAAGCCAGGTTGATAGATATTTGATTTATAGAGCCAGTATTCAATGGCATCCAGACCAGCCCAATGGGGAATATTGGTGTATAATAAACTTACATCAAGTGTACATAACCACCAACTTTCCTCAATTTGCATATCATTAATAATGCTTAGAAATTGGGTGGTATCTTGAATCCTGGATCTAACCCAGGAAAGCAAAGGTTTGAGATGTCTGGTCAAAAATTCAGAAAGGGGCTCAGTTAATGATCCAATACCCGACACAATGGGCCTACCCGGTGGATGAAAAAAATCTTTATGTATCTTGGGTAAAAAGTAAATATACTGTCTGACAGGATCAGCAATAGTAAGATGTCTAAGAGTTTTAGATGTTATGATACCATTGTCAACTGCAGAATGTAAGAAACTGTCAATTTGTTGTTTAAACATAAAGGTGGGGTCAAGTGGCATTTTAGTGTAATACCTGGCATCACCCAATTGCTTGTGTGCCTCGATATCATAATCGGTCCAATCCATCACAACCACTGCCCCACCTTATCAGCATTAAGAATAACAAGTTCCTTATTCTGCACAAGTTCATTCAAACAGGATAAGTCAGTATCAGACATATTGTTCGGCATAGGTGGGCTGATATTGAACACAAAAGGTAAATCACTAAGTACACTACGTAAAAAAAGATTTACAGAGGGATGCATCGGAGGTGTAAAAGAGGAGGCATGATATTTAAAGTCATCCAAACTCTGTTGTTCCGCTCCTTTATCCTGAAAGAACAATTTAAGGTTGATTAATCTGCAAAATATGAATAAATCTTGTGCAAAAGTGTCTTCGGGTACAAAAAAGCCAGGTATAAAAGATAAACCTTTATTAAGCAGAGATATTTGTTCCGGTGTTAATACAGTACTAGAAATATTACAGACATTGTTAACAACAACAGAATTTACTTGTTCATTAATACTTCCATGAGATTTTGTAGACTTGTAACTCTTTTTATGCTTTCTGCCCCCTCTCCTCCCCTGGTGTGGTCTAAAGGGGATGAATAATTTTTACGTTTAGGAGTAGGGGACTCCATGATGTGCTGTGTTTCAGTGTCCGTGCCCGATGATGTGTCATAATCAGTAGTGTCAGTGTGATTACCATGTCCTATCATGCCTCCTCTTTTACACCTCCGATGCAACCCTCTGTAAATCTTTTTTTACGTAGTGTACTTAGTGATTTACATTTTGTGTTCAATATTAGCCCACCTATGCCGGACAATATGTCTGATACTGACTTATCCTGTTTGAATGAACTTGTGCAGAATAAGGAACTTGTTATTCTTAATGCTGATAAGGTGGGGCAGTGGTTGTGATGGATTGGACCGATTATGATATCGAGGCACACAAGCAATTGGGTGATGCCAGGTATTACACTAAAATGCCACTTGACCCCACCTTTATGTTTAAACAACAAATTGACAGTTTCTTACATTCTGCAGTTGACAATGGTATCATAACATCTAAAACTCTTAGACATCTTACTATTGCTGATCCTGTCAGACAGTATATTTACTTTTTACCCAAGATACATAAAGATTTTTTTCATCCACCAGGTAGACCCATTGTGTCAAGTATTGGATCATTAACCGAGCCTCTTTCTGAATTTTTGACCAGACATCTCAAACCTTTGCTTTCCTGGGTTAGATCCAGGATTCAAGATACCACCCAATTTCTAAGCATTATTAATGATATGCAAATTGAGGAAAGTTGGTGGTTATGTACACTTGATGTAAGTTCATTATACACCAATATTCCCCATTGGACTGGTCTGAATGCCATCGAATATTGGCTCTATAAATTAAATATCTATCAACCTGGCTTTAACACTTTTTTGATCAATCTTACCGAGCATGTGCTGACGAAAAATGTATTTTTTTATGATAAGGAATGTTATCTACAGATTAAGGGCACTGCTATGGGGGCATCTTTTTCCCCATCTATGCTGATTTATTCATGGCTTATATTGAGGAGATTTTGATTTATGATGATACTCATAACTTGTTTTTGCCAGAAATTGATATCTGGCGGAGGTATTTGGATGATTGCTGGATGGTGTGGAGATCTGATACTGAGTATCTTAATGAATTCATGGAATACTTAAATGATAACAAATGGGGAATACAGTTCACAATCAGTTATGATCGTGATTCCATCACATTCCTGGATGTTTTGGTCACCAGAAAAGAGGATCATACCTTGAATACTGAGGTATATAGGAAGTTTCCAGAATATAATACTTTACTCCACGCCTCCAGCTATCATCCAAAACACATTGCCAGAAACATTCCCAAATCACAATTCATTAGAATCAGACGCAATTGCTTGGATGATCATAGTTATCAATATCATTGCCATGATTTATATGATAGATTCATCAATAGGGGCTACAGTCCTGGTTAGGTTACCATGGCACAAAATCATGCATCGGGTCTCAGCAGACAGGACCTATTGACATATAAGAACAAACCATTGTCTAAAAATACATTATGTTTTACTACAACTTTTGGTAGAAACACCAATAGGTTTATGGATATTGTCAAGGACAACTGGAATATATTGAAGGCAGATGCTGCAATTAATACTTTGGTTCCCAATGTCTGTTCATTCTCTTTCAGAAAAGGAAAAAACTTAGGAGCTCATTTCAATCATTACAAACATCATTCTGATTCCATGTTACCCCAGTTGTATCAAACTACCATTATGGGTGACAAACTTACTGGCTGTTTTCCTTGCAGCCATTGTACTAATTGTAAACATATTTTGAAATCCAAGGAATTTAGTATCAAAAATTGCAGTAAAGTGTATGACATCACATTTTTTGCTAACTGTAACACTGACTGGGCTATTTGCATGGCAAGTTGCAGCTGTCAATCATTTTATATTGGTCAGACCTCTAGACCATTTAGGCTACGCATGTCTGAGCATTTGAGTGATATAAAATGTAAAAGAACAACTAATGCATTATACAAACATACACTCAAACACCAGACAGCTAAATTTCATTTTATTATTATCGACAAACTCATTGGGGATCGAACCCATAAATCTGGTTGGCACCACAAACTTAATATTAAAAAAAAGAAATGGATTACTAAACTGAGTGATCTGTTTAATCCAGGGCTTAATGAATATTTATGAGGTATTTTTGTGATGCTTTATGTCAGCCTATCATATTTTTTCTTTCATTTGTTTTTCAGTATTTAAGACTTTTTACATTCATCTTTGTGTCTTTTCATTACACTGAAGAAGGCCAGGTTAAACCCAGGCCGAAACCGGTCTGTCGAATGAAGTCTTAGTAAACTTTATCATTTTCCACAGTCTACTTGTTGCTGACTATTATTACTTTTTATGCTACTTGTATTTCCTGTGCAACTTCCTACGTGCAAGGGAACTTTATTTCGATACATGTTCACACACATCAACAAATGTAGTGGACTTCAGACAGCAACATACTGAAAGGTCAAACTGGGCATGCTCACACACTTAAATAAATGAGACAAATGTCAGGCAACAAAACACCGAAAGGCCAAACTGGGCATGCTCACACACTTAGGCCATGTCTGAGTACAGCCGAGGGCCACACATATCCGGCAGCTGCATGTGTTAACCCAGTAACCCCCCACTATTCAACAATCCACCTTGTGCACACAGTTATATGACAACAGACACATATATAATATATTGGAACCCTGTCATAATAAAATATGTTCTGCAGATACTTAGGTTGTTCATAGAAAGTGGGAAAGCAAAGAAGATAAAAAACCTGCAATCGGTATCATCAATAAACAATGTGCATCCCGAACATTATCATAGGTTCATAGGCTGATACTAGGCTATCTGCCCTAGGGCATTTATAAGCCTAGCCAGAGTGTGCTTGGCTTTTGCAGCCCTGTTAGATTAGTAGACTGTGCCTGTGAATAGTAGGTCACACAAGATATGCCTTTTATGTTTAGTTTATTGTGCCTCTGTCTAGCAGGGACCCAGAAGAGATCCCAGGGGTAAACATATGATCAACTATCCACTCGTCAAGATGTCTTCTGTAGGGGGTCAGTGGGGGGCTCTGCCTATGCGGGACTGGGATCCCATTTCAGAGTGAGGGGAGCCTCTGGGGTATGAATGTGTCCCTCCAGCATGTCCTATTAATATCTGTGCTGAGGTTTAAGTTCCTGGAGCATGTAGCTCTCAGGGATTTGGATATTCTGAGGTGGAACATGTCCATTAATTCTGGGTTGGACATGGCTTTAAACAACAGGCACATATCGCATCTGAATAGGCGGTAAGTGACTGAGTAGAGCTGGAGTTACTTTAGCTGAACTGCACAGGGCATCTGTGTGAGTCCCTAGATCCACTTGGTGAGGTACTTTTGTGGCCATTACAGTTGATGCAGGTTTCGGGTAAGGTACATCCCAAATGGGGCATTGTATCCAGTCATGGGCCTGATGAGTATAGGGGCACAATGACCTCACTTGATCTAGATGTGAAACCTTTTGGGATAAGGTGGGCTAAATAGAAGGTCTGTCTAACCACTTTGGCAATGTGATTGTCAGAGGTGAGATTACTAACTACTCATGTCCCCAAATCCCAAATAACTTCGACCGTACTTAATGGATTACCACCTATATGGTAATGTGTGGGCACTTTGTTATTCCCAAAGGGGATGACCATGCATTTAATGGCATTTAGCTGTAGGCCATGGCTCTGGCACCAGTTATCCATCTCTGTGAGACCCTTTTGGAGGATGCTTGTGCCAGCTGGAGATTCGAATATGGCACCCAGTTTGCAGTAATCTGTGAACATGGTCAGCCATATTCCTCCTGTGTTAGCCTGTATGTCAGAGAAATATATACTGAACAAGAGAGGTCCCAGGATTGAGCCTTGTGGGATGCCACATGTAACTGGTGTAGAGTCAGACATGGCACCTGCAATACTTACCATGTAGGTGCTATCCCTGATCCAGTTAGCAATCCATCTTCTGACATATGTGTCAATATCTAAGCTGGTGAGCTTATGTATGATGCCCAAGTGGGGTATTGTTTTGAAGGGTTTTACGAGGTCCAGGTAGGCTGTGTGGACTACCTTACGTACGTCTATGGACCTGGTAACTGTTTAGAGAAGTCAACCAGGTTCAAGAGGAGAGATCTGCCAACAACAAAGCTGAATTGTGTAGGATCCAGTGTCTGTACATTCCCGATGTCTTTGTGTATGAGTTTCATGATGATACGCTCCATAGCTTTCCAGACCAGGCTATTTAGGCTTATAGGGCGATAGTGCTCGGGGTCCATTGTGGCACCACCTCTGTGGAGAAGGACCACTGTTGCTGTACGCCATTCCGTGGGTACATATCCTGTAGTAAGTCTGATATTGAACAGTGACTTAATGTGAGGGTTACGTTTGTCACGAAGCTCGTGTAAGATGCAGGCCGGGACACCATCCGGTCCCATTGATGCTGTGTTGTCTGCTATGGAGAGGGCAGCTCTCAGCTGTTCATCTGTGATGTCAGGGAGGCTACACTCTGTTGGGATGGACATTTGCTCATTGGGGAGGATGGGGGGTGACATTTGCACTGAACCTGTTTTCCAGGATGTTGGCAATGTCTGTGGGTTCAGTGTATGTATTGTCATTTTGCAGTAACTCACAGCATATCTGGGAGTTGGCACTCAGGTTCCTGACATAACTAAAGAAGGCCTTGTGATTGTCCTTAGTGTCTGGTGCAATTTTCCTTTCGAAGCGGGCCTTAGATGAATTCATGAGTGATCGTAGCTTCTTGCTAGTACTGACAGACATGCCTTCCCTTTTTGGGATTATGCTCTATCATGTAGTAGCCTCCTCCTTTTGTTGTATAGCTTATTTATGGCCAGGGTCCACCAGACAGGTCCCCTGCCTTTGGAGGAGTGAGTCTTGCTTTTATTTGGGATAGCAAGATCCACGCATTCCAGTAGGTGTCAATAGAATGCGTTTGTAAAGGATTCAGTGGTCTGAGCCGTATTTACCTCTGTCCAAGGGTCTTTGAAGGATACCACCTCGGTTTTGAGAAGTGTGACGTTTGCTTTCGGTAAGTGCTTCACCGAGAGTACCTAGGATGGGGGTGGGGATGGGATATGGATATCCAGTGAGATAAATGTATGGTCTGACCTTATCAATGAGGGGTATACCTCTGGTGTGGAACATAGAGTCCCCATGTTGGTGATGATCAGGTCCAATATGTTTTCCCCTCTTGTGGGTGTGGTGACCAGTTGTGACATAGCATTTGAGTTTAGAAATTCTAGCGACCATTGGGCAAGGGTGTTGAGGCTTGAGTAGTATTCCCAGTCAATGTTTGGGTAGTTGAAGTCACCCCATATAATGGTGTTTGGAGAGACTGTCATATTCTCCAGTGTTCCCAGGAAAGCCGAGTGGGGTTCCTGAGTTTGGGAGGGTGGTCTGTAGCAGGTTACAAACTGAAAGGCAGTTTTGCCCACTGTTAGTTGCACATGTATGGTCTCTGATGCTTTGGCAAGTGCTACAAACCTGGAGATGTGTGTATCTGTGATGTATACGGATACTCCCCCTATATTTGTTGGTCGGTCCGAGTCTTGTGGCCGAGAAGCATGGTATGAAGTATAACCTGGTAATGCTGGGGTGATTTTGGGAGCCTGAACCAGGTGTCTGTTACTGCACAGATATCGACATTCTCCATACTGAGGAGAGTCTTGAGTGCATGCATTTTGAGGTTTAGACATCTGGTGATGAGCACCATTACCCTTAGTTTCTTTTACCTTGTATTGTCTATGGAGGTGGGTTTGTCTTTTGAGCCTTGCCTAAAAAAGGCACTATGGGGGTGGCAAGAGCCTTAGCCAGTATTCGAAAGTCCAGGGGTGACAGTTGCAAGCCGTCCATAGCGAAGCTACGTGGCATGTTGAGCATGTCATCCCAGGCTGACAGACACTGGATCCCCTTTGAATGACACTAATATGTTAGCCAACTGTTAAAATTGATCAGTTTGTCTGTATACTGTGCCATCATTCTTGGTGAGGGTAAGATGCTACACAAGGTCAGGTTCATACTGGCCTGGGCTACATGATCAGAGAGCTGCTCTATGTCTCTTGTCATGTAGTCCAGGGAGGAATGTGTGAGGTCATTCACACCAGCATGGACAATGATGGAGCCATATTTGTACTTGCTTTGGAGTGACCTGAGTGCATGTGTTATTTGGAGGATCCTGGCACCCAGCAAACAGCTCAAAGTGTCCTTCTCCTTGTTCAGCCTGGTGAGTGGGACATCAGTGTGTCTGACAATAGAGTCTCCTATTACAAGTGTATTAGGTGTGTTGTTTAGCCCTAAGGGCAGAGACTGTGTGGCACACTGACTTTGTGAACCATGTGATATGTGGGCATTGTTGTGAGGTAGCAGTTATTTGGGTGTCTGCTTTGAGGTCTCTGCTGCTTAGGCAGATATTATTTAGAGCCTCCGAGTATGTATTGGTGTGGTAATGTATTTTGTTTGCTGTTGCTATAGGTCTATGTGAGACTGGATTTGTGGTGTGTGTGGTTACCTTCACCACCTGATAGACTGTGCCAGTCATAGGTCGAGAGAGCTCATCCTCCTGTTTGTCTATATAGTTGCATCTCTCACATATATCTGAGTTTGTTGGGAGGAGGAGAGGGTTGTCTGTGTACAAAAGGCAGTTGTAACATTGCCTCAAAATTCCCATATTCACCAGCTGGACTGGAGAGTACACACAAAACCAACCTTTGGACATGCCAGGATATTATGATGAAATACTCTGTTGACTGATCAAAAAGGATCAGTAGGGTGTTAAGTGTGTAAAATAGTATAACAGGGGTTTAGTGCTCAGGTTTGTCGGTGTTTCAGAATGATTATCTGTGAAGGAGTCCAGACAAAACCATGAAACTTCCTTCAGCTATGTCATAAATAACAATGTACACTCATATATGTCCTGAGTCAGGGCCAACTGTATCTGACTGACAATGCTGACATCCTGTCAGACAGGCCCATACATACATACTCACCTCTCACTGACCAAAGGCCCTATCATCATACCAGGAGATATCACATGTAGAATGGGTAAACAGCTCCTTCCAAAGCCAAAAACATGGCATCAATTGGATTACATTGTTTCCCTATATGTGTCATAAGTGAACTACAGAACAAACAGACCCTGCACCTGAACAGTCTGTTGAGCCACACCCTCTCTACAGGGTCTGAAATTGTTGAATGTGTTACAGCAACATATGGCACACCCCACATGTGTTGGTGCACAACAGACCATGGGAACTATAGTCCTATAAGCCTATGACGTCTGATCTGCAAGGCCATTGAGTCCATCATGATTGAAGTCATAAACAGAGCTATTGGAAGCCGACAAACACACAACCCTACCAACTTTGGTATGTTCATGGGCAGATCATGGTTCCCAAACCTGCTAGACTGTTTGCAAGGCAGCCACCCAGGGCATACATCACTGAAAGGAGCTACACACATCCCACATAGACTATGAATAGCCCTTTATCAACATCACAGACACATATCGTATCCACAAAATCAACAATCTGTGCATAAATATGTATTGTCATACGAAGGAATGGCAATTTGTCCACAGATAGATCACACAAGCTAAGAATTGTGGAGTCCTGTTCAAGCTGTTAACACCTGCTGACCCACATGATTCATTCCTGGGATTGCATAAAACAAAGTACACACACATTGCCATGTCAAGTCTGATGATGTCAGCATCCTACAAATATAGCAGGAGAAAAGAAAACACCCAGTAAAGCATATAGTGTGTTGTGGTAATGTGTATCTCTCTGGTATCATAACATAGTTAGGTGGGGCTTTGAATCCTGCAATTGGTGTGTGTGTGTGTGTGTGTGTGTGTGATTTCCTGTTTTTGGAGACTAGGAAAACACATTAAAAGAGGTAGATTCCTCTTTGGCAGGTCTGATGATGTCAGTATCCCACAAATACAGCAGTGGAAATAAAGACTCCTAGTAAAGCATATAGTGTGTCGTGTTAATGTGTATCTCTCTAGTTTCATAACACAGTTGGGTAGGGGTTTGAATCCCGCAATTGCTGTGTGTGCGATTTCTGTTGAGATGAGTGCCATTGTTGGAGACTGGGAAACACATTAAAAGAGGTAAATTCCTCTTTGGCAAGTCTGATGATATCAGTATCCCACAAATACAGCAGTGGAAATGAAAACTCCCAGTAAAGCACATAGCGTGTCGTGTTAATGCGTATCTCTTTAGTATCATAACATAGCTAGATAAGGGTTTGAATCCTGCAATTGCTGAATGTGTTTGTATGACACTGTTGATCAATGTATTGTGGGTTTTGCTTTTGCAACTGTATGACATATCAGTAAAACAACAGTATGTGCATTGCACACTTCAGGTATCTGTGTGGCAAATAAATATATGTACATGTGACCTCAATTGGTATCTGTGTGGCAAATACATATATGTACATGTGACCTCAATTAGTTCATAGATGTGAAGCCTGTTTTCTACACAAATACATCTGTTACCATTGACAGTCTGTGCTGCTGCTTCTCAGACCTTAGGTCACATATGTATGTATGTGGCAAGGCCAGCTACTGTAGTGATCTGTGGCCTAGGTCATCTGTGTCACACACACCCATGACAGTTTCAATAGAATAGTGTGAGTGAGGGTTCATGCCTGGGGTATATTTCAGACATGTTCAAACACAACACAGTCTGTCAATAATGGCCATTCATTATAGGTGTACAACAACTCCGTGGATATGTGTACAAACCCCTTATTGCTTATGTGATACCCTGAGGGACATCAGCATACCTTTGGAAATGTGAATACTAAAGGACAGATGACATAACATATGGCTGTATATACACATCGGTACCCCTGCTACATGTTGTGGGCTACTACCAATGTGGTACTGTCAGGATACTATGTATAGTAAATGTGGATGACTATGCTATAGTTGGCTTATAGCTTTACAGCATGGGTTGGTCAACAGGTATCTGTCTGTATGATACCCTTGTGGAGGATAAGTGTCCCATCTGGAGAATGCATTGTAGGCCACTGTTTGCATTACCAGATGTGGATGGACATATCCCTAGTGTGCTTGCTTGTACCTAGGATGGCTACATGCCAAACAGGAGTAGTCCCAGGAATGGGTATTGGTCAATACCACTGGTTACTCGTATAGTATAGTACTGGAAGGATTCAAATGCTACTGTGTATTCTACATCTGTGTGTCAGTTGTCAAGACATCATCTAACGATTGGGTAAAATCAGGCTGTTCAGGTTATGTATACTACCAGAATGCAAACCAATAACCGATATTAGCAGTATCACCCACAGTATAGTGTCAAACCATGTCATACACACATGTGTACCCAAGTTGTAACATATGTGTAGTAAAATGCATACTGGCCACCAATAGGACATATAAAGTGTTAACACTGTGTAATACAGGGCATGTCACCCTTCCCATGTGTCCACTATGCACGTACATGCAGACAGTGCACCTCCACCATGTTCACAAATGTACACCTGCAAATCTGTACTGCACATATCACACACGTACCATCCACTCACCAACACATGTTGCCAGTACCACACACATCAGCCAAGTGGCACATGGGCGGACAATACATTCTTGGAATTAACAATGGTGTAAACAACACTTTCCAATGTCCTGTGCACCATCACTCATAGGTATACATACCGTGGCCGGATGCACACAACTGTCAGGTGTATATCAATGAATGCTATGTGTAGTACTGTAGTTACTGTAACTGGATGTAGTGTAGTACCACGAGCCATCATCAGGCAGCATCATGTGGTCACTCAAGGCCACTAATATATGCCACACTGGCAACTATCTTGCTGTACCTGACCTGCACCACTTTGGCTACATTAACCATTTCACAGCCAGTTGTTACATGGGTATGTAAGGTGTTCAATAGTGAGCATTGCCTAACATGAATGTGTTGTGTGTTGAAGCGTGTCACACCGCCCCATGATAGGCCTCTACCCCTCAGGTATAGTATGTGTACTGTGTTGATGACATTTGGGATACTGGAGTATGACCTTACAGCAGGTGTCTACATACGCCATGTGTATCATATTAACACTTACTGCATATGACAAAGTGGTGTATGTTGTGTGCATGTGTATTGACTCTGCCTATACAATGTCCACTACAGTGTACCACAATTGGTTGGGATGCTCTGTGTATTGCATGTGTTTGAGGCAGCTACTCATGTTACTGGGATGTGCATAGTCCCACAGAGAGCATGCAGAGCATGCATTATGTGTAGGTGTTTTACATGTGTATATGGCCTACAACTCTCCTATGACATGCACATGTAATATGCTATATTAAATGTAGAACACTCACCAACATGGATCTGCTGTCTTGCTATTACACCAGAGGGACATACAAGGATATGAGACAGTTTGTCAGTGTCAACAACTATGGCATTGCTGCTTTGAGTTTGCAATTTTACAGTAGTACAACAGGTGACAGTCACAGGCATACAGATTATGTTCCAAATTGTCAGTATTGCATGACACCAGGCTCCAAATCTTCTGAATACACAGCACACATCTGATAAATGCATGTTCTAACAATCGAGCTAACAGTACTCTACAGATATGCCATGTTACCTGCAGGCTCTGAGTCAACGTGCTGGGTGACTCTGGCCTCCATGATAACACATGTCTGCTGTAGTGGTTGGCCAGGAGCCACCATGCTGAGGAGCAGCTCTTCCACTCTGGTTGGGGGTGTATGTGTTGCTGCACCACCACCTGTGGCAAGCTGTTGTCTGTGGACATCGGAGGCATGCTGCAGGACATGTCTGATTAAATCACTGCAGTGATGGTGTACCTGGTCAAACGTCCAGTTATGCATGCCTACATCATTCACCCGATGGACAACATCCTGCCACAGTGCAGTGCACCCATGCTGGTCCTGGCTGGTTTTGGAGAACAGCAGGTTGTGATGTTGTATAAGGGCATCTAGGATGACTTCCTCCTCTTCAAGGAAATATGCGGGCTTTCTATTGTGAGACACGTCCCTGGAAGACAATAAAACAATAATTGTGAGCAAGTCATGTGGCACACTTAACATTCTAAAGTACAGACATCAATGAAATGCCATATATAGCAACCTATTGGCTGTCAGTAGATACACACTTTTAATACCACATATCACTGCTCAGCCCAAAACTACCTGACAGTGCCAGGCACATACTATATACCAAACCATGTTCTGCACAGCAACAAAGTGAAACCAGTGTGTAAGACTATACAACAGTACATGGCACACTGTATGTGACACAACGCACCACCTAGCCACAGGAGGTATATGTGAAGTTGATGCATACAGACATTTGTCATCCATTGAAATGAATGTAAAGTACAGTTACAGTACTACCAGTACACCACGCTACTTGCTGATAGCAAACCCCTCAGTAACATATGTGCACATTCATCAATATAGGTGGCATACTGCTGTACTACACTACACATGTTGCTAGATATGCAGTTATATCCTGTGACACACATACCACCGAGGCCATGTTACAGGCATACCCACACACACATCAGACATACCTACAAGACACAAAGGTATGGCAACCCAGATGAGTTTTACCTGTGTACCATACAGTACTGTGTGTCAGCACTTACAAAACTTCATGTCTGAGGTATGTAATGTGTGGGGGCTACAGGTAACAAACAAAACAGTGTTTCCAAGCAGTGTGGATATACACCATACTGTGCTGTTTAGGCCTACAGCTTTAGGTAGTACTACAGTTCAAACAGGATTTGTATTCACTAGTGTGAACAATCAATAAGCATACATGTACTGCTGTAGCCTACAATGGCACACTACAGTCAACACCATGGGACTACGTCACATCATATGCCATACTGCTTTTCCTGCCTAGCAGCAGCATACATATATTTTGCTGGGATTAGAGCTACAACACTACATACCATGATATAAACAGTTTCCCACTAGGCTATCACACATATACACAACTTTGACACATTCACCTACACATTCACCATCACACTCAGTCAACCTCACATAGCAAGTAATGCAACAAGTACATGTGTGTGTGTATTGGGTACTAGGTAGCTTATAGGCTATTAGCTGTAGGGCCTATGGAAGCCTAGCCATATGGTATCCTGCCCTCCAACACCCATGTAATTTAGGTTCATGTGCCCTGTCATGCAGAGCCACAGAGGTGATTCCCAGGTTGTGTTTCCTATCTCACATCCAATCATCATGATTATTCATGACAACTACTAATGAGGACCTTCATTTGCTATTGATAGGTAGTTAGTTCCATAGTATGGTATGTGTCTGACATGATCATGTACTACTCCAGCATGTTCTGCTTTTTGACATTACAAGGTTTAGATCAGTACAGTGTGTAGCTTGTATGGAGTTTAATCTGTTTATATGGAGCATGTCCAACACCTGTGGGTTTGGCATAGCTTTGTATGTTAGGCAGAGGTTGGCTCTGGGTAGGTGGTATGCGACACAGTGTAGCTGTGGTTTTGTAAGACAGTCTGCATAGGGCATCTGTTTGAGTCTGGTAATACTCTTTGTGAGGTATTTGTCTGGCATCTACAGTTGCTGTACAAGTCTTCTGAGGTACATACCAACAGGGCCATTGTAGTCTATGATGGGTGTTATGACTGATGAGTAGAGGGGGACACTGACCTCTTTTTCCATGGATGACACACCTTTTCTGATGACATGTGGACCATAAACATTTTACATAACTAGTGTGGCACTGTGATTATCAAAAGGGACACTACTGTCCACCTGTGTCCCATAGTCTCTAATCACACTTTTGGTGTTGAGTAGACTACCACCTATGTGGTAATTCATGGGTACAGGGTTTTTAACAAAAGGGATGGCAATACATTTACAACACTGAGCTTGAGCGTATATGTGAACATCCATTGGTGTACATATAGATATACCTATAGGCACATATACAGTCCACCTTTCATGGTGGGAATACCAATTATGCACAGGTTGAGAGGGATGCAGTTATGTAATAATATTGCACAGTCTTGTGCAGAATGCATGGAAGGTATTCTCAGCCCATGTATCTTTAGCAGGACCCCCTGTCTGGAAGACTAAAAACCTAACAAATCATACCCACAGCGTTTAAACACCACATGTCATATGCCAGCACTGTATGCTGTCTTGTTTGCCACACACTACAACCTACATATAAATATGCACATAACAACCTGCACCAACATATACATGTCCACCCTTCACAAACAGTTGCAGTTTGTCCCTTGCTCTATGCACATGTTAAGATGCTAATATATCGGACACATAAATATCTCTCCATATGTGTGTGCCATACACACACAAAGTCCACACTGTTGCAAGTCCGTACACCTCATGGATGACCTGTTGGGCCTTGCTATAACATGGACAGTTGTCACATGTGTGCATACAGCAATAGTACAGGGAGTATATATAGCTGCAAATGCTACATTACTATACTAGCCTGGTACAACAGTTGCCAATGCTAAGCTACACATTATATGACTATCATGCATGTCTTACTCTGTCACATCCAAGTTTATATAGGTGTTTGCACTACTCCCCAAACTGCCATTATACACAGTAATGTACAGAGCATAGATAACATGATCAGATGTTTGACATATAATGCTGAGCTACATATGTCACAGTTATGTCCCACTGCACACAGCTACACACTAATTTGTCCATGGCAGTAGTTATGCATGGCATCAGTGCATACACACCTACTGCTGCCACATATGCATGTTTCAGAGTATGTACATTACTATTCATAAACCTCTACTACTTGCCAGTAACTACATATCTGTTAGATACCTGTTTGTCACTTTCAGGTCCGTCTGTGTATGCTTTGACAACTTTTTTAGTTTTTTTTTTATTAAATAAAGTTTTTTTACTTAAGTTTTATTTTTGGTTATTAATTAAGTATTTTTTTCTTAATTAATAGTTTTAGTTAGTAATTAAGTATATATTACTTTTACTTAATTAAATATTTTTAGTAAGTAATAGTTTTTTTCACAACTCTCCAAGAGTTATACAATCTCTGACACATGCAATGTAATGATTGCATGTGGGGATAGCAAGTACAGTCTGCTTTTATAGGTATCTGTGCATGTGCATGTGATGCCTCTGCACCAATTGGTGCCCAGCATTTGGTAAATGCATACAGCCTGCTGTGTGGTAATTGCAGTACACACTGTCATAGCAACCCAATGCTATAAATTGCTAAGGTATGTAGGCGTAGCCCTTTCAGATTTCCAGAGTGGGGCCCATGCTTGTTTGCTGTGGACACTGTTGTGCAAGTCAGAAGGTTCATAGGTTCATAGGTAGGTACTAGGCTATTAGCCCTAGGGCCTATATAAGTCTAGCCAAAGTTACCCTGGCTTTCGCCACCCAAGAAAATTATTTTCCTGTGCAACTGTTGAGCAGAGCCACAGAAGTGATCCCAGGGGTGAATTTTTTATCTCTCATCCAATCATCAAGATTTTTCTTGAAGAGTGCTAGTGAGGAGCTTTGTTTGATATAGATAGGTAGTTTGTTCCAGAGTATTGGAAGTCTCTGGGACAGGAATCTATCCCTCCAGCATGTTCTGTTTATTGTGGTGACGAGGTTTATGTCCCTAGAGCATGTAGCTCATAGGGATTGGGATTTCTTTAAGTGGAGCTTGTCTAAAAGCTTTGGGTTTGACATAGCTTTGTGTGTTAGGCAGAGATCGCCTCTGAGTAGGTGATATGCAACGGAGTAAAGCTGCAGTTTTTTGAGACGGTCTGCATAGGGCATCTCTTTGAGGCCGGTAATCCTCTTTGTGAGGTATTTCTGTGGCCTTTCTAGTTGTTGTAGATGTCTTGTGAGGTACATACCAAAAGGGGCATTGTACTCTATAATGGGTCTAATGAGCGACGAGTAGAGGGGAACAATGACCTCTTTTTTCCTGGATGAGAAACCTTTTGTGATGAGTTGTGCCACATAGAAGGATTTCCTGACTACTGTGGTGATGTGATTATCAAAGGAAAGACTACTGTCCACCTGTGTCCAAAGGTCTCTTATCACACTTTTGGTGTTAAGTAGACTACCACCTATGTGGTAGTTCATGGGTACTGAGTTTTTACCAAAAAGGAACGACAATGCACTTTTTGGCATTGAGCTTGAGGCCATGGTTTTGACACCAGGCATCTGTCTCAGCAAGGCCCTTTTGTAGGATGTCCACATCTTTTGGTGTTTTGATTATGGCTCCTAGTTTGCAGTCATATGCAAACTTCGCTAGCCAAAGACCTTCTGTGCTGGCCTGTACTTCAGAGAAGTAGATACCAAACAGGAGAAGACCCAGGACTGAACACTGTGGTACTCCACTTTTCACTAGTCTGAAGCTGGATTTGGAGTCTGCTACTTTCACAGTGTGGATTCTGTCAGTGAGCCAGTTGGCAACCCATCTTGTGACATAGGGATTTATACCTAGTTTAGTGAGTTTATCTATAATTCCAGAGTGGGGGATGGTGTCAAAAGCCTTGGTGAGATCTAGATAGGCTGTGTGAACCACTTTACACTCATCTACGGCTTTGGTGACTGCTTCAAAAAAGTCTATCAGGTTTAGGAGAAATGATCTGCCTTTTACAAACCCGAACTGGGTGGGGTCCTGAGTTTGGAGATTACCAATGTCATTGTTTATAAGTTCCATGATGATACGCTCCATAGCCTTGCAGACCAGGCTCATTAGGCTAATAGGGCAGTAGTTTCCAGGGTCTGTGGTGGCTCCCCCTATGTGGAGTGGGATAACTGTTGCTGTGCGCCATTCAATGGGCACATATTCTGAGGTGAGGCTATGATTGAACATGGTACTTAGGTGGGGTGCCAGTTCATTCTGTAGTTCATGTAGAACACAGCCTGGGATGTCGTCAGGTCCCATGGATGCTGTGTTCTTGGCTTTGGATAGTGTGTTTTTTACCTGTGCAGCCATGATTACAGGAACTTTGCATTCTTCTGGTATAGAGATGGGCCCTTTAGGGGATGACAGAGGGGTAAAGTTAGCACTGAACTGCCAGGATGTTGGCATTATCCGTTGGTTCTGTATATTTAGTGTCATTGTGCTGTAACTCAGAACAGATCTGAGTGTTGCCATTGAGATTCTTGACATAGCTATAGAATGCTTTGTGGTTGTCTTTAGAGTCAGTGGTGATTTAGTTTTCATAACTAGCTTTGGAGGATTTTATGAGGGATCTCAGCTTTTTACTGAAGTTGACTATGGAGTTTCTCCAATCATGGGATTTTACTATTTTTTGCAACAGTTTCTTTCTTCTGTTGTAGAGTTTGTTTATGGCAGGGGACCACCAGATTGGCTTCCTTTGTTTGGAGGATAGCATCTTGGTTCTGTTAGGGATGGCACGATCTATGCACTCAGTAAGTGCTTATAAAGTGCATTTGTGTAGGATTCAGCAGTCATACCTCTATTGTCCATCAGCATAGGTGTCGTGAAGTTTGCCACTTCTGTCTTAAGAAGCATGAAGTTGGCTTTGGAGACATTTTTTACTGTGGTTTCTCTAATGGGGGTGGGGGTGGGGGAGGGATGCGGATGTCTAGGGTGATTAGCTTATGGTCGGATCTGACCAACGAGGAATTGACCTCTGGTGTGGAGCACCGGTGGTCCATGTTGGTAATAACCAGGTCTAGGATATTGCTGCCCCTGGTGGGGTGTGGATAAGTTGATCCATGGCATTGGAATTTATGAATTCCAGAAAACGTTGAGCACAAGAGTTGGTACATGAGTAGTTTTCCCAGTTAATGGTAGGGTAGTTGAAATCACCCATTATTAGGGTGTTAGGTTGTACCCTAATATTTTCCAGTGTATTAAGAAATGAGGAGTGGGAATCCTGGGGCATGGTGGAGGATCTGTAGCAAGCTACAATTTGGATTGCAGTCTTGCCCAGAGTTAGTTGCACTTGGATAATCTCGGATGCATTATGCTGAGCAACTAGCCTGGAGGTGTGGATATCTTTAATGAATATGGACACGCCTCCGCCTTTAGTGTTTCGGTCCAGGTTAGGTGGCCGAAAGGTGTGGTATGAATTATAACCTGGTAATGCAGGGGTACTCTCTGGAGCCTTGAACCAGGTCTCTGTCACTGCACAGATGTCGATGTTCTCCATTTTAAGGAGTGCCTCGAGAGAGTGCATTTTGAGGTTTAGACTTCTAGCATTGAGTAGCAATACCCTCAGATTCTTCTTGCCTGTACCTGTTAGGGTGGTGAATTTGTCATTTGAACCTTGCCTAAAAAAGGCACTATAGGGGTGGATAGAGCCTAAGCCAGTATCCAGATTCCCAGGGGCGACAGTTGCAGGCCATCTCTGGCAAAGCATCGTGGATTGTCAATCATGTCATCCCAAGCAGACAGATACTGGATCCCCTTAGAATGACACCAGAAGCTTAGCCAATTGTTGAAGTCAGTCATTTTGTCCTTGTACTGTGGTATCATTCTGGGTGATGGCAGGATGCTACTCAGGGCTAGGGCCATACCTGCCTGGGCTACAAGATCGGACAGCTCCTCCATGTCCTTTTTCATGTAGTCCAAGGAGGTACGTCTCAGGTCATTCACACCAACATGGACAATGACAGAGTCATATTTGTACTTGTTGTGGAGTGACCTGAGTGCATGCATTGTGTGGCAAATCCTGGCACCCGACAGGCAGCTGACAGTAACTTTCTCCTTGTTTAGCCTGGTGAGTGGAACATCAGTGTGCCTGACTATAGAGTCACCTATGACTAGAGTGTTGGGTACGTTGGTATGCCTTATGGGCTGTGGTTGAGTGGCACACTGAGTTCATGGGCTATGTGTCATTTGGGTTGTGTTGGGGGGGTGGAGGTTGCTTGTGTTTCTGCTTTGGAGGTCCCTGTTGCTTGGGCAGGTTTTTACTGAGAGCCTCCGTGAATGTAGGTGTGTGTTTTGTGTTTCTATGTGTGTGTTTTGGTGGTGTGGGTTTTGAGGGACTATGTGCTGAGTGTGGTGTGGTGCAAGTGATTACCTTCTCCTCTTGACTGTCTAGTCCAGTCTTGGGTGAAGACAGCTTTGCTTGCAGTTTGGCTATATAAGTGTATCTCTCACAGGTTGTAGTGTTGGGTGGTAGGAGGAGAGGGTTGTCTGTGTACATGAGGCAATTACTGCATTGCCCCAAGATGCCCAGATTCATCAGGTAGACAGGAGAAAACACCGGGGGCTGACCCTTAGACATGCCTGGATAGGTGCTTATTTGTTAAGTACTAGAAAGTTGGTATACTTCTTATATCTGAAGCTAGAGGTGTAGACAGTGATGTACATGTACTCAGACCTGACTGTTGCCACTTCCAGTACAGAGCTATCAGTGTAGAGTTTAACTCACCCCTACAAATGCTTACACAACATTTATGTGACTATGTACTTTCTCTTCTACTCATATAATTAACTGCCACACAAAAGTAGTTATTAAGAAGTATTCTTTTGGCACATGAACTGTTTGTGAACTGTTATACTATGAATATTAATGTACTCACCTCTGCAGGGTTTGTGTTTTTTTTATTTTTGACATTAGCACAGGGTTCTTTGGAAACTGGACAATTCCAGTACTGAGTATGTCTACCTACATCCTTGGTAGACCCTAAACACACAAGTATATTTTAATTGTGGGGGGGATGCTGACATACAGAGAGCATTATGTATTATTGTGTGAATGTTATCTTACTGGGCTTAAAGGATTGGTGTGTACCTGTTAGTTTATCAAGGCAGGTGGTTTGTCTGCATAGTTCCCAACTGTGAACCTATCCAGATGGTAGTCAAATGTTACACTGCTATTCTTTGTCTGTGCAACCCACAGGTGTTTTCATCACTGGTACAATGGCATTGTTGCAGTCAGTTGCTACCAGTACATGGCTACATCCTTTGGTATTTCTGTGTTGTACTCCTACATAAGGGTATGCTTGTGGAAGTCCTACCAAAGATATTTGCAGAGTGTGTAACAGAAGAATAGCTGATATGCCTGTGTGTTTGTGCCTCTGCCAGGCCTATGAATCACTCAGATACATCTTTGCATGGAGTCAGGGATAGGTAGTTAAAAGTGAGGTACAGGTTACACATAATAGAGACAGTAAGTGTAGACTTGAGTGAAGCAGTGCATATGGATTAGTACTCCTTTTATGAAGTACAAGCGGAGTCTACTGTTATTATTGTCAGTATTCATTGTGTAATACCCCACCTTTCTGACTGACGTCAGTACTTTTCAGAGGGATTCAGAAGGACACAGCTAAAATATGTTTCACAATCAGGGACATCCCTGAAAAGTAGTCACAATTAGGTAGTATGGCCTCTGCCCTAATCAGATATGCCACTGTTTGTCCTGCTATGATACTGTGTGGGGGTTGTAAAGTGCCTCTGTAACATTATTTGCTGCTAGAATGGCTGCTTCTCATATCACACTCATGTAATGCATTCCACAATTGCTGGTAAAGATCCACAGAACAAACTTTGTGTTATGGCCTTCCTATTTTTCCTTTACATTCACTCATTGTAATGCATGATATATTTATTTCAGCACCAAGTTATTGTATATCTGCTGTGGCTTAGTGGTAATTCATGCAGTCTAGTGTGTCCAAGGTATGGGGTTCAAGACTGTCAGGGTGTTTTATTTTGCTGTTCAGCAGAACAAGGGCCCTGCCATGCAGAGTGACTAAGGCACTTTTAAGCAGTTGTAAGCGGGTTTGCGAGATGCTTAGTGATGCTTAGCTAAGTGCACACATGCACACACTCGCTTAATCCCACTTACTACTGCTTAAAAGTGCTTACTCCCGCTAACCCCCGTGCTAATTTCTTTGAAAGAAAAGAGAATGGGGAGATAGGAAAGTGGTGAAAAAGGGGGCACAAAGTGGGAAAGACAGTAGGGAAACAAGCTCGGGATGTGCAGGATGGGTGTAGGGAAGGTCCATAGCTGCCCATTTCTTTGCCAGCAACAGCTGTGCATATGCAATAAATTTGGAGTGACATTTGAAACCTTCCACCCCTGAGAGAGGAGTGAGAACCACAAAGTATGTTGTACTGCCAATTATAATTATCAGTTTACATGTCCAGCGGACATGTGTGCGAAATGGGCAGCTATGTACGGGGTGTAATTTTTTTGTGGGTACAGATTGCCCTTTTTTTTTCAGTTGAGAGTGGAAAGTGAGGTAGAGAAAGTAGGTATATTTGGGGAGGTAGGTTGGGGAGGTAAACAGACAAGACAAACAAGACGCATACAGGGGCAGTGTATGACACATGGGGTGGGTGAACACAATTGACGGGGACGGATGTTTGGAAATCGCAAGCCCTTGAGCCCACAGATGGTGACAGTGGAACTGAGATCCCCACCCATGGGCAGTCACCACTGCATCTTCACAGCCCCGAGGGTGGCTGTGCTGTGGGCTGAGTAGGACGGGCAGGCTCACCCATGAGATGCACCACTCTTGCCTCGAGCTGGCATAGGGGATCAGCGACGGAACGCTGGATCTCCCTACGCACCACAACCTGGACCCTTCAAAGGGTGACAGGTGGCCCATCTCCACCCACACTTGCACGGGGGGATGAGCCCCATCCCCTGCAGTGCTCCCACCCGAAGGTGGCACAGGTCCAATGGAGGAGGGGAGCCTGGGCTGGGCACCGGACCTGCTGGTTAATTACAACATAAACAACAGCATTCCAAGTTAGTTGTAACAGCATGCAGTAATATTCCCATTAACCCAACACACCAAGTTTCCAACAGTTGAACAGCAAGCATAACACATGCATATATTGAACGACAGTGGTTATTCCAACAGCATGCAGGGATGATTGGTAGCAACAGGCCACCATGGATGTGGTGTTTGAACAGGGCACATGCATCAAAGTGAATGCAGATATTTATAGAACAATTGGACATATGTCCCAACAAATGTTTTGAGATTACACATACCCATTGAGGTGTGGAATTGCATTGTTTATGCACATACAGTAGGGTGTAGAAAGAAACCTCAAATTAACATCTTATAAGTACTTTTAGTCTACACTACATTCCAATTGACTGCAGGTGTATATCCCCTACATGTATTATTACACTTGGCAACATGCATTAGTTTGTGTAATGGGTTTGGCTAGTTCATTATATACCTGACCTATATTTGACATACTAACTGTCCAAGATGCGGGTGTTACTGCTACATATTTATTGATTTTATTTATATTTCTTTATCAACATATCTGGATGTGTTCACATGACATTTTCAGTTAGATTTGTACATAACCCTACATTTCGTGTAGCACACTCACATTTCCGGGGATCTAATTAACAAGCTACTCGTGTGCCAGATTTACTTATGCATGTCAGCCAGTAACTGACTGTTGAGGACTGCATATATGCTTCACAGCTACTGGCACTTCCATCAACCACTTTAGATGGGACTGCCCAACTGTGGGTTGCCAGCACTTATTAAAACAGTACTATTTGTATAATGCAGGGATACAACAACATTTCAAAGTAAGTGACACAGACACAATCCAGGTTTTATACCTTTATTAATTACATTACACACTTTTCCACAGGCTCTCTCCTTTATTTGATATTACAGTGCATATGGAAGACATATTCAAGACATATTATACCTTTATTAATAGGTTAGAACACTCTTTTTCAGGCTCGCTCACTTATTTTATATGACAGTACATGCAGAGATATTATTCCGGACATATTTTACCTTTCTTAATCGGTTACTACACTCTTTTTCTGGCTCTCTGACTTATTTTATATAACAGTACATGCAGAGGAATTATTCAGGGCATTTTATGGCTGTATTATTGGGCTACAACACTTTCTTTCAGGCTCTCTCACCTATTTTATATAAAAATACATGCAGAATAATTACTAACCTGCCTGGTGGCACAGCCTTAACAGCCTATCTGCATAGACTTGCTGATTCGCAGCACAGACACCTGCAGCTGTGAAGTAAATGAAGGGATATTGAGACATACCTATCCATTATATAGAATAAATTAGCATGTCTTACATACTGCATTCCATGGCTACCTACTCAGTAGTGGGGCATCTTGCATCCCACGGGCCTCCTTTTATTGGAAAATTGGTTTCTTCTTTTCTAAGGGTGAGGTGTAGACCTGTTACAGTCCAACCTGTGGCCACTTGGGGAGGTATCAGGTAAGGTTTCCACCCCCACCTTTCACCAACCCTTTTTGGACTAGGTTTTTTTACTCATATTTACGCCAAACAAATTTTGAAATTTTTTTTTTCCCCCGCGTTTTAAAATGTTACCCCCTTTAAAAATTCTAACTCGCAGGGTTTTTTATTTTGAATTTCCAGGGGCTTAAAAGCCCAAATTTTTGACTTTGTTCCCATTTGGAAAAACCCCAAACAACTATTTAATGTGGGGAAACTACATTAAAGATTATGTATTAAAGTGGTGTTATCTTAAATGGCTTAAAGGGTTTGGGGGACCCTTTGTTTATCAAGGCCGGGTTCCTGCATAGTTTTAATTTTAACCTTCCAGAGGTAGGGAATGTTCTTTTTTCTTTGTCTGGCCCCCCGTGTTTCTACTGGTCTGGCATTGACAGCATGCAAACCCTTCATGGGTAAACCGGTATTTTGGTTGGGCCTACATGGTTGTTTTGGGGGTCCCACCCAAACTATTTGCAGATTGTACAGGAAAGTGTTGCCTTTTTGGGCCTTTTGCCTAGGGAAAAATTGTAATTTGCGGGGGTCAAGGGAAAGGGTTTTAAAATATACATTACCAAAAATAGGCCCTAATTAGCTTTAGTAAAAAATCATATATTAGAATTTTTTTAATTTAAACATTAAAAGGAATTGGGGGGATTAAGTAATCCCCCTTTTGCTGAAGGGAACTTTTAAGATTTGGGAAAGCTAAAATTTTTTTTCCTCCCTGAAAATTGTAAAAGTTTGAATGGGCCCCCCTAATCAATATCCGTTTCCGCTAGTATTTGGGGTTGAAATTAAATTATTTTTTAGGTGGGGTTTTTCAATTCCCAAAGTTGTTATTGTGGAAAATTTACAGAAAAAGCTTTGTGTTTGGCCTTTTAATTTTAAAATTCACTTTTAACCTTTAATTTTTCAGCCAAATTTTTTTCTGCTTGGTTAGTGGAATTGAGTCAGGTGCCCCAAATTTTGGGGTTTGGGTGCAAGGGGTTTTTTTTTGCTGAGCAAAAGGGGGTAAAAGAGGATTAGGAATTTGGCGTTTAATTGCGATCCCTTGGATGTTAAAACCATAACACTGCAAACCCATTATACTGTTAAAAATGTTTTGAAAACCCCCTTTCTTTGAAAGAAAAGAGAATGGGGAGATAGGAAAGTGGTGAAAAAGGGGGCGCAAAGTGAGAAAGACAGTAGGGAAACAAGCTCGGGATGTGCAGGATGGGTGTAGGGAAGGTCCATAGCTGCCCATTTCTTTGCCAGCAACAGCTGTGCATATGCAATAAATTTGGAGTGACATTTGAAACCTTCCACCCCTGAGAGAGGGGTGAGAACCACAAAGTATGTTGTACTGCCAATTATAATTATCAGTTTACATGTCCAGCGGACATGTGTGCGAAATGGGCAGCTATGTATGGGGTGTAATACTTTTGTGGGTACAGATTGCCCTTTTTTTCAGTTGAGAGTGGAAAGTGAGTTAGAGAAAGTCGGTATATTTGGGGAGGTAGGTTGGGGAGGTAAACAGACAAGACAAACAAGACACATACAGGGGCAGTGTATGACACATGGGGTGGGTGAACACAATTGACGGGGATGGATGTTTGGAAATCGCAAGCCCTTGAGCCCACAGATGGTGACAGTGGAACTGAGATCCCCAACCATGGGCAGTCACCACTGCATCTTCACAGCCCCGAGGGTGGCTGTGCTGGGAGCTGCGTAGGATGGGCAGGCTCACCCGTGAGACGCGCCACTCTCACCTCGAGCTGGCATAGGGGATCAGCGACTGAACGCTGGATCTCCCTACGCACCACAACCTGGACCCTTCAAAGGGTGACAGGTGGCCCTTCTCCACCCACACTTGCACGGGGGGGATGAGCCCCATCCCCTGCAGTGCTCCCACCCGAAGGTGGCACAGGTCCAATGGAGGAGGGGGGCCTGGGCTGGGCACCGGACCTGCTGGTTAATTACAACATAAACAACAGCATTCCAAGTTAGTTGTAACAGCATGCAGTAATATTCCCATTAACCCAACACACCAAGTTTCCAACAGTTGAACAGCAAGCATAACACATGCATATATTGAACGACAGTGGTTATTCCAACATCATGCAGGGATGATTGGTAGCAACAGGCCACCATGGTTGTGGTGTTTGAACAGGGCACATGCATCAAAGTGAATGCAGATATTTATAGAACAATTGGATATATGTCCCAACAAATGTTTTGAGATTACACATACCCATTGAGGTGTGGAATTGCATTGTTTATGCACATACAGTAGGGTGTAGAAAGAAACCTCAAATTAACATCTTATAAGTACTTTTAGTCTACACTACATTCCTATTGACTGCAGGTGTATATCCCCTACATGTATTATTACACTTGGCAACATGCATTAGTTTGTGTAATGGGTTTGGCTAGTTCATTATATACCTGACCTATATCTGACATACTAACTGTCCAAGATGCGGGTGTTACTGCTACATATTTATTGATTTCATTTATATTTCTTTATCAACATATCTGGATGTGTTCACATGACATTTTCAGTTAGATTTGTACATAACCCTACATTTCGTGTAGCACACTCACATTTCTGGGGATCTAATTAACAAGCTACTCGTGTGCCAGATTTACTTATGCATGCCAGCCAGTAACTGACTGTTGAGGACTGTATATATGCTTCACAGCTACTGGCACTTCCATCAACCACTTTAGATGAGACTGCCCAACTGTGGGTTGCCAGCACTTATTAAAAAAGTACTATTTGTATAATGCAGGGATACAACAACATTTCAAAGTAAGTGACAGAGACACAATCCAGGTTTTATACCTTTATTTATTACATTACACACTTTTCCACAGGCTCTCTTCTTTATTTGATATTACAGTGCATATGGAAGACATATTCAAGACATATTATACCTTTATTAATAGGTTAGAACACTCTTTTTCAGGCTCGCTCACTTATTTTATATGACAGTACATGCAGAGATATTATTCCAGACATATTTTACCTTTCTTAATGGGTTACTACACTCTTTTTCTGGCTCTCTGACTTATTTTATATAACAGTACATGCAGAGGAATTATTCAGGGCATATTATGGCTGTATTATTGGGCTACAACACTTTATTTCAGGCTCTCTCACCAATTTTATATAACAATACATGCAGAATAATTACTAACCTGCCTGGTGGCACAGCCTATCTGCATAGGCTTGCTGATTCGCAGCACAGACACCTGCAGCTGTGAAGTAAATGAAGGGATATTGAGACATACCTATCCATTATATAGAATAAATTAGCATGTCTTACATACTGCATTCCATGGCTACCTACTCAGTAGTGGGGCATCTTGCATCCCACGGGCCTCCTGTATCCATTGGTTCAGTAGGTCTTGCTTCCATCTCTTCAGGTCTGCATGGTGGTGACAGACCTGCTCACCAGTCCGAGGAACACCTGTGACACTGGTGAGGTCATGAGCTAACCAGTTCCAAGCCTCTACCTTGCACTCCATCCCTTGGAACTGGCCCTGCAGGAGTCTTGACTCATGACGGTGGACAAGGAGCCAAACCATGAATTTCGACTCCTTGATGCCCCAGCATTGCACTCTAAAGTGTGTACTCTCTCCAGCACCAGCCATTCTAACTGCAGATGGGAGCTACAATCAGTTATGGTGAGTATTTCCGCCTATGGGGCTTAAATATGCCACATTTCCCGCACTTTTTTGTGATTGGCCATTTATGAAAATTCTCGGCTGACTGCAGACCTGCTTAGTAATGCTTAATCTACCATTTATAAGTATATGTATGTTAACAGTGGCTTCTTATCCGAAGCTGTCATGGCTTAGTGGTTCAGTACTTTGATTATGGTGCACAGAGTCCTGGGTTCAAATCTTGTCATTGCATTTTATTTTACTACTCTCCAGACAGGCTAGGGAGTGTGGCTGTGTTTAGGCAACTTTGCTCTACGTTGCTCCATGTTGCTCTACTGTGCGCTGGTTGGCACTGCGAGCACCTCCAAACAAACCGATTGCACTGGGTAAAGCGCTATTTAGGTATGGGCAACTACATTGCGCTGGGTAAAGCACTGCTTAACTACGGGCAACTATATTGCGCTAGGTAAAGTGTTGCTTAACTACGGGCAACTATATTGCACTAGGTAAAGCGTTGCTTAACTGCGGGCAATCATATGTCAGGATCCTTTATAAATATACATTTTGTTCACTGATAGGCCATTTCAATGCTTTTTAGTAAAATGTTAATCATATATGTCAGGAATTATTTCATATACTAATTTAGAACATAAAATAGGAAGGGGAGTGGTGGGGATTGAACCGTGAATGCCTCTTCTTTGTGCGAAGGTTCTACCACTATGCTATTGCTATTTGGCGTAATTTGCATAAACATTCCTTATTTTGCTCTTCCATGTCGAGATTGCTAACTGCAGCTAAGCAATGGGCACACCCGCTCACATACGCGCAAATACGGGCAGATATATCGGGAATTTGAAAAAAAAAATAAAGTTTTACTTTTTATAACTATGCTGGGTGTTTACAATGTCAGGGAGTGTGGTGTTAGGTATGTGGACATTTGAGCGGACTCACTCTTGTGTGTTGACATTTTGCATTTTAGACACTTGCAGGGGCGTGGACCTTTAGACTGCTTGGCAGTCGGACACGCCCTCTGCTTTCCTGCTCCGTGAAAAGCAAGATCTCCATTGCTTTTTACGAACTGTTTCTCTATGTTAAATGGGTTTAACATAGCGAGACAGCTATAAAAATGCAACGGAGAATCTCCGTTGCTTTTTTTAAAGCTGTCTCGCTATGTTAAACTCATTTAATATAGCGAGACAGTGTAAAGCAATGGAGATCTTGCGTTCTCCATTGCTGTAAAAAAAAGAGTTATAGTAATGGAAAAAGTCTGGGTGACCGGACCTTTTTCCATTACTATAACTCAGATTTACAATGTGCACGCTGCCAATCAGCATGCACGTTTTTGAATATTAATGAGGGGTCGTTGTATAATACAATATATACCACACATTTAGACAATTCTATTAGAGTTAAAACATTAAAGACAATAAGAGTCACTCTCACCATATACATAACCTATGAGTAGATTGTCCAAAAATAGTATGCAGGTAGTGCAATGTATGATATGGACTGTTATAGTTCATGAAAAAATAGAATTATGGTTTCAGTAAGGAAAATAACAGCTAGAAAGGTAGTGATGTGGAAAGATAGTGAGAGAGTTAAGAACAGAGGCATTACAGCCTGAGCAGTAGTTTAAGGATATGGTATAGAAACAGAGAAGGAGTTAGGAGAGCCTTAGGATCTTGCAGACTATGAGGGAGTGAAATGTGACAGAAGAGGAGGATGATGTTAATGTGGAAGAAGAGGAAGAGCTGAGCATTACGTAGGCTTTATGCAGGAGCAGAGCCATGTATTTTTGAGATTATTTTTTAAAAGAGGCTTTGAAATAGGTTAGGGCAGGCATAGACCTGGTAGCTAGAGGTAGTGGATTCCATAGTATAGAGACAAAGTATGAATAGAGAGAGTGACCTGGTTTCTTGTAGGTTTTGAGAAAGCTAAGAGATTTTTGTCTTCTGATCGTAGGGATCGGTTTGGTATTTAAGATGTGACTAGATTGGCTAGTGGGGGGCAGGCAGTAGTCCTGAAAATAAGGTTGTACAAGGTACATAGCTGAATAAAGGCATGTTGGTTGGGAAGTTCAAGCCAGTTTATTTCTAGTAGTGGTTTAGAGTGGTGTATATGATATTTAGAGTTTGTGGCAAACTTTTTAACTTTGTTGTAGCACTGTTCCATCTTGCTTAGAGTAGAAGTTTGTAAGTTAGTTTGGATAGGAGCACCGTAAAGAAGGGAGGGAAGCAAAAATGTTTTTGCAAGGGTAGTTTTGGTTGCTGCAGTAAAAAACATGTTTGTTTCTATATAACAGTGCAAGTTTTTGATAAGTTTTCTTTACATTTTGCTGTATATGGGGGTCGAATGAAAGTTTATTGTCAATGATAACTCCTAGAAGTTTGGTTTCCTGCACTATTTCTGAGACAGTGTTGTCAGATGCAAGGATATTGAAATAATCAGTGACAGGAGAGGTGTTTGGGGGGTGAAAGAGTACTAGTTTAGTCTTCTTTGGATTAAGAAAAAGTCTGGCATTTCTTAGCCAGGATTCAACTGCAGTAAAGGGCTGTTGAGTTTTGGAAAATAGTTCTGGTAGTGATTGAGCAGCACAGATTATGGTGGAATCATCAGCATATTGAATGAGGGTTCCAGGGTGAGAGCTAGTGTGAAGGTTGTTTATGAAAATGATGAAGAGTAGGGGTCCGAGGATGGAGCCTTGAGGAGCTCCAGTAGGGTTATGCAGAAAGGGTGAGAGTTCATTGGACCATTTCACTACTTGTTTACGAACCTTGAGGTAGCTCTGAAACCATTTTACTGTGCTATCTGAGAAGTCTAAGTAAGCCTGATAAAATGAGGAGGCAAAGGTCCAAAAATATGGACAGATTTTAAATATTGCTTGTATAAAACTAGAAAGTTGCTAGAGTAACAGTGTTTATGCTAACATAAAGTTTCTGAAGGATTTGAAATCTGAAACGTAAACCTATGTCATTATTTAGTAATGTCAATCCTCAGATTATCCCAGTGATTTGCCAGAAAACCACAAATTTTATGAGGCAAAAATATGGACATTCTGCAAAAATATGGACAGTTGAGAGGTATGGTGAATATACATACACAACCTTCACTAGCATTAGCATGATTCTTTCTAATGAGATAACAAGTGAAATCTCATATTTTTTTAACATTAATTGTTCACTGAGAATAAATGGACGTTGATGCATAACAATTACAACAGGATTAGTATTCTTCAGAATTATTGCATTAGCTATTTATTTTTTAGAACACTGTGTATTTTTTCATTACTGTACTAGAAAAGGGAACATTTGACAAAATATTTTTAAATACTTAATTCATTACACCTTTACCTAGTTAATAAAGCCACATACTGCTTTTCACAGAAAGAATCAAATTATAATTATGCACTCAAATTATGGTTACTAAGCCATGACACCTTCTACAATTATAATGCTTCCTTGCTATAATGAACCACATCATAAGTGAACACACTGCTATTAGGATACCGCAGGAGGTTCTCAGTGGAGATTAGTGTCAACTGAGGAAGCAGCTCATTTCTTCTGGAAAGTTAGTGCATGCAATATAGCTATCAGTTAATTCATTATACAGAGATCACTTCTGTTAAGTGAAATCTTCTGGCGCATCACAGGTGAGCACTCAGAAGATCTTGCAAACCTCAGACCTTAGTTCTTCTCCTTCTGAAAACTTATAACATCAAATTAGTGATAAACCTGTGCATATTTGTTGCAATTAGCAGAGGCCGTCATTTTTGATGATAGAGAAAAAGCGTGCTCACCTGTAAAATGAAACTTCGAGTTCCTCTTTAGCATGTCTATCACAGCATAAGTTCAACTCATGAATATATGCCAGGATTTAGAGGTATTGCTATGATAATGCTACTGAGTAGAGTTCTGAAGCAATGATAATAATAGTCCTGATTCTGAAAGGTATTTGTGCGGAGTGCAGGATGTCACACAAGAGTTATATCAAACTGAAAGCATGGGTTATTACATAAAAGCAGAAATTAAGCATACATGGCAATTGAAAGTTACACAGTAAAATGCAATATAATCAGAGTTAAGTCAAATTCTGCAGCAGTACATGCAAGTGAAACATCAACAAAGTCAGTCAAAAATCACTCAGAGGCAGACCTAACTTTTCTGACTAGGAAAGATGGCAGACCCCAGAAGTATCACAAAAATATTATAGAAGAAACAGCTGTGTAAAGGTAGACATGGTGCAGTTTGGTGTAGAAGTTGTCCTGCAGTTGGGGTGCTGTATGATTCTGGAGCATCTACACATGTAGCCTTTGGTTAAGAAAAGTCCAAAATGATGGCAGGGCAAGCCTCATTTATGTCAGCTCTCAGGGCAAGAAACTATAAATAGAAATGGGCTTGACAAAGAGCTGGTGCAGACTGCCTGTGGAATATGTGCATACCACATTACCACTCAGTTCGCAGGGTAGTCCTGTCCCACTGAAAAACACTTTTACTTATCACTTGGTATGCTGGCCACTAGAATATCCCAGCATCACATGGGTGATGCCATAAGTGTGCCCAGGACAGCTGCGTGTCATATATTAGAAAAAATTCCTAGCAGTCATGTACTACAAATGATGAAACTGCATAAAGTTTCCCACAACACCATACGAATGTGACATTTTAATCTAGGAGTCCTGTACAATTGTCACTCTCCCGCTTGTCCTTCCTGCAGCAAAGTGTACCCACTTGCCAAGCAAAACCTGGGACAGTGCAGAAAGAAAATATTTCTACAATCAGAATGGGAGGCTTTCACCTCTCAACAGTCAAGTAGTGTGCTCAATAGAAAGTCTTCTCATAATCCTAATAGCTGTAAACCTAAGGAAATGTCCCACAATAATATTACAGGACATGTTTGCAATAGCAATAAACCAAAACATCTATAATAACTTGTAGTAGGAAATTTAAGTAATACAGACTTGAACCTGCTTAGCTCTGTGTGCTGCACCTGGGTGTTCTATACACACAGACACACAGACACACACACAGACACACAGACACACAGACACACACACATACACACACACAAACACATGCGCGCGCACACACACACACACACACACACACATATATATATATATATATATATATATATATATATATATATATATATATATATATATATATTCCCTATTAGAAGACGAAAGACGCATTCTTTTAAATGCGAAAGAATTTGCTTGGCCACTTCGTTACTTTGCCGTTTTCAGCACTGTAGTGCGGTCTTGGAGTTGGTATATTTAAGTAGGGGTGGTGTGGGGGGCACAGCCCCCCACATCAGGGTTGGGGAGGGGGGTGAAGCCCCCCACTTAATGTGATGTTTAAAGTGTTTTATTTATTTTTTTTGTTGGAACAGCGATTTTTTTTTCCCTAGAAAAAAAATTGCTGTTCTGACAGTTCATTGCTGTTCTGACAGTTCGAAATTCTAAGCTTTCATTTAGATAGGGTCGATTAATCACCATTCGCTTTTTTAAGCATTCGTGATCTAATATAGACTATATATATATATATATATATATATATATATATATATATATATATATATATATATATATATATATAAAATTAGCATAGTTGTGCTAAAGAGACAGCCAGAAGATTACATACAAAGTGGCCCTCGTGCAACTAAAGTAGACTTCCTCACAGAAAGGAAAAGGCATTGGGGTAGAATCAGTGATTGTAAAGTCATCCCCAGAGAAACAGTTGACCCACAGAATAAATCACTAGTTGCCACAATCAGTTGTAAGCAGTGGCCAGGGAAGACTCAGAGGTCAATAGAGACTAGGACAAACACCTGGAAGCTGACTAGAGAAAAAGATCAAGAGTTCAGGGAAATACTCAGGGCTCTAGCACCTGAGGAAAAATGATGAAATAGGTAGAAATGAAGAAAAATGGAAGCACCTCAAAATAGCATGTGTGAGGACTACAGAACAGATATGTGGCTGAGATGGGTATTGTAATAAGGTACATAAAAAAAGCTGAGAGACCAGGATAAGAAGGAATACTGGTTGGCTAATAATGGGGTTAAGAGAGCAGTTCCAATAGCATAGAACAAGGTATAAGTGGCACTCTACCATCTTTTGGAAATTGGCTTAGTAGATACAGAAAAAAAAATAGATTGTAAGGCAAAGATAGAAAGATAAAGAAGACAGGCCCCCTTTATGAGGCACGTCAGCAACAACCTGCTTACCAGTCCACAGGATATCAAAGGCAGATGGAAGAAGTAAGTCCAGCAGCTTCTGAATAAAGAAAATCCCAAAGATGCTGTAATGCCCTAGACACAACTTACCATGAAAAAAAGAGGAGCTCAACTGCATTTGTTATCCGTAACTGGACAGAACTTAAAATGAAAGTGAAGCAGGCTCAGATGAATTCATGACAGATATGAACACGATGTTGAGTGAGTAAGGGGAATAATGGCTTCTAAAGGTACTTATAGCTGTATAGAGAGTAAGATATATCCCTGATGACTGGAGAATAAACATACTAGTGCCAATGTACAAAAGTAAAGGGGACATTCACAACTGTGAGCAGTATAGAGGTATCAAACTCCTGTCAAAATACATGAAAGTTAAGGAGAGTGTGATACATGAATGAAAGTAAGATGGGAGTTGCAGAGATGGATTCAGATCAGGATGGAGCACAATCAGCCTTATATGTGCAATGAGACAGATAGT
>NC_056737.1:1635533920-1635553920 GCF_019279795.1 Protopterus annectens
CTGGCAGAGATACCACACATTATGATCATGGCTGTAGGAATACCATAATGATATGCATATGTATGGTCTTGTTTGCATAGTATCCATGGTGCAGTGACACATTACTCATAAGAAGTCTCTTATGAAGAATTGTGGGAACAATACATGCAGAAAAATGAATAAGGTTTAAGAGAAGGTGGGAAATTAATAATTTGTATAATGTTGCTTAGATCATATGATATATAACAATATATGTGATGGATAATCTTTGCAAATGTAAACTTGTTAATATGGTTTGATTATTTTTGTATAAACATATGTTTGCCTATGTCACAAGTGATAATTTAATAAAGGTATTTTGAAAAATAAAAATAAAGAAGTCTGTTATGAAATGCACAGCCAGAGGAGTCTATTAAGCAAAACATGTTATTCAGTCGCATACCAGGCCATGCATCATGGTCTGGTCATAGGCAATGATTACAGCTTGTTTAATTATGCTGCCTCAGTATAAATGTCCACACCACTAGAATATAATATTAGACATGAATGGGACTATTTATTTTTGTGGGTCTGGTAATATAATAGTATTTATTTGCATTGTACATCGGCAGGGCTTGACTTTCTATTCTGCATCAGATGGCAGATCTTGCTGATGCTATGCAGTTGGCTTGTAGATATACCACAATCCTTTCTGATAATGTGAGTTGAACAGCTGTGCAAGTGGTATTCCCCATGGAAGGTGTGAGCAAATGGTAAAACTATGTATATGTGGAATGTTTGCATAAGGAATATCTAGCAATAGCAATGTGTATATCTTTGGCTGCTGTTGTTTGTTGACAATAGTGTTACATAATGCAAGTATATATTTCTCACTTTTGGCAGTTGTCATTGCCTCTAAATGCACAACAGGGATAATGTGCATATGTGAGTATAATATAAATAACATAATATAAATATTCCACTGACATATACATCTATGTTAGATATTCTATATGGTAGAAATTATTGATACATATAATTCACTGTTCTAACCATTTCACATTTTGCACAGTGGCAAATATGGTGTGTATGCCCTGTTTGCCAAGCTATAATATGTACTTAGTAGTCCCTAGAAGTGTGATGGATGTCATATATATTGTGCAAGTGAATTGTGTGTTTGTTATTATGGTAGTGTATTCTGTGCATGTTGTTATAAGTGATACTTCTGTTAATAGGGTAATGTCTGTGCTTGGTCACTATCACAGTGCTTTCAAGTAAGTCTTTATTAGTGTGCATGTATAAATACAGAAGAATAATGCTCCAGTTAAATAACTTGCCACATACCATGCCTGTTAAGACATATGGGACATACCCCCACTAAGGGGTGTTATCTTGCATACATAAGTACTATACCCACTGTGCAGTGTTATACCTTTAGTGTAATTGTGTAATTTCTGTAGTGCAATGCCAGTGCAGCTTACTGCAGGACATGCATGTTGCTGGTAAATGGCATTTTATAAATCCATTCCATGCCATGCAATGTCATTTGTGTATTTCTAAGGTGTCTGCCACACAACATGTGATCATTTAATGTATGTAGTTCATAGGTTCATATGTGAGTATTAGGCTAGTTGCCCTTGCAGGCCATTTTATGTCAAGCCAATTTCCCTTTTGGTGCTTGCATTAACCTATCTCATTTGGTGATAGACTGGCCTTACCCATGCCATGGCTGATAACCATATATTACCCCTAGAGAGAATAAATGGGATCATACCATAAATAATTTGAAGGGACTTATGTATGAGGTAAAGCATTTAGGGGGTGCCTTTGTCCATTTATAATATGGGGGAAGTCTTGGGGTAAATGCTCTGTTTTCCCTCCATATATCTGAATGCACTCGAATACTGACAGGGATGAGCTTTATTTTACATGGATGTGAAGTCTGTTCCAGAGCAGCAGTATCCTCTGCATGATATACTTGTCCCTCCAAATTGTTGTGATTTTTGCTGTAGAAGTGTGCATTTCTGATGCCATTTGACTTTCTGAAGTACAGTAAGTCCATCAGTATTTGGTCAAAGGATGTCTTGTATACTAGACACAGATGACCTCCTAGCAGTCTATAGGATACTGAGTATAGTGACAGGGCTTTGAGTCAGTCCATGTAGGACATGTTGTTTGGGATTTGTATGCTTTTAGTAAGGTATCTGTGTGGGATTCAAGATGTTGCATGTGTCTGGACAGATATCTGCCAAAGGGATTATTATACTCAATAACTGACCTTATGAGGATTGAGTAAAGAGAGACAGTGATATCCCTAGATCTAAATGTAATCTCTTCTTTTGTAAGCTGAGCAATATAGAAGGGTTTACTTATGACAGTGGACACATGTTAATCAAATATTAGGTCACTGTACACAGAAAGTTCTCAAATCCTGAACAACTGGGTCAACACTTATGGGCATATTTTCAATTCAGTTGTTCCCTGGGATATATGTCTTCCAGAAGGCTAGGATAAGGCACTTTTGCATTTTAGTTTCCATCCATGAATTTGGCACCAGCTTTTTATTTGTGACAAGCCCTACAGTAGGATGACTAAGTCATTTGGGGATTAAATGATTACTCCTAAGTTGTGGTCATCTGTAAATTTAGTCAGCCAGAGCCATTTTCAATTGACTTTTACTTCAGGGAAATAGATGACTGAGAGATGCCAACATAGAACTAGGGAGACTCCACTGGTGGCTGATCTCTTTGTGGAGGTAAATTCCCCTGTTTTAATTTCCTGCATCCTGTCTGTGAGTCAGCTGGCAATCCAATAAGTGACATATGGATTTATTCCAATGTAGTTAGCTTTCCTTCTATGCTGGAGCGGAAGCAGAGGTAATCCAGAGGGCTGATGTGAAATCTTGTCTCCCACCTGTGACCCAGAGGATGACAAGACTAACAAGAAACAAGAGTATAAAGGTTAAGTCCAGATAAAAATCACTTTAGCTAGCACATCTAGGTGACTCTCCCTGTGGGAGGAATAAAGATACCTCATTGAAGTTTCCAGTAGTTTATTCAGTTAAGTAGGTAGATGGATGATATATGTCAGGGAGGGGAGAGGGTACAGCCTGTGGATGAAAGTAATACTTGAACCCATGTTTTTTATAAGTACCTGTTTTTTTCTGTTTTTTTTTTTTTGAACTGCCTTAAGGCAATGGACATATAGGCTACTATGCACAGATCTAGTGGACTGGAGGTTTTCACTGCCACAGTCTGGTATTATTCATTATGCTTGTTTTTCATTCAGGATATTGTATATATAATGGACTATGTGAAGGGGGGTTGCATTTGGTGAGTTACTGTTATGTGCATTAATGTTGGCCATTCTTATTGGCTAGCATGGTGGCAAACATCTAATTCTTAGTAACAGATATGTAGCACTGCACAGCTGAAAGCACTACATGGTGTAAGGTGTGTATGATGGAGTGTGTGGTGGAAGGTGTCAGTGGTGTAGATTACTTCAAGCATGTTGTTCTCACAACTTTAGTGCTTCTTACAGCCGGTACTCGTACTTAGGTTCATAGGTTCATAGGTTGATACTAGGCTATCTGCCCTAGGGCATTTACAAGCCTAGCCAGAGTGTGTTTGGCTTTCGCCACACTTCTTAGATTAGTTGACTGTGCCTCTGTATAGTAGGTCACAGAAGATAGCCCATTTAAGGTTATTTTACCGTGCCTCTGTCTAGCAGTGACACAGAAGAGATCCCAGGGGTAAATTTATGATCTCCCATCCAAACGTCAAGATTCTTCTTGAAGAGGGTCATTGAGGGGCTCTGTCTGACATGGATTGGGATTTTGTTCCAGAGTGAGGGGAGCCTCTGGGATATGAATCTGTCCCTCCAGCATGTTCTATTTATTTCTGTGCTGAGGTTTAAGTCACTGGAGTGTGTAGTTCTGATGGATTTGGATTTCTTGAGGTGGAGCATGTCCATTAATTCTGGGTTGGACATGGCTTTATACGTCAGGCACAGATCGCCTCTGAGTAGGCGGTAAGCAACTGAGTAGAGCTGGAGTTTCTATAGCCTAACTGCATAGGGAATCTGTTTGAGTCCCTTGATACTCTTGGTGAGGTACTTTTGGGGTCTTTCTAGTTGTAGCAGGTGTCGGGTAAGGTACATCCCAAATGGGGCACTGTATTCAATTATGGGCCTGATGAGTGATGAGTAGAGGGGCACAATGACCTCTCTTGATCTAGATGTGAACCCCTTTGTGATAAGGTGGGCTATATAGAATGTCTTTCTAACCACTTTGGCAATGTGATTGTCAAACGAGAGATTGCAATCTACTTGAGTCCCCAAATCCCTAATTACTTCTTCCGTACTTAATGGATTACCACCTATGTGGTAATTTGTGGGCACTTTGTTTTTCCCAAAGGGGATGACTATGCACTTTTTGGCATTTAGCTTTAGGCCATGGCTCTGGCACCAGTTATCCGTCTCTGTGAGACCTTTTTGGAGGATGCTTGTGTCAGCCAGTGAGTCAATTATGGCCCCCAGTTTGCAGTCATCTGCAAACTTTGTCAGCCATAGTCCTCCTGTGTTAGCCTGTACCTCAGAGAAATATATACCAAACAAGAGAGGTCCCAGGACTGAGCTTTGTGGGATGCCACTTGTAACTGGTTTAGAGTCTGAGATGGCAACTGCAATTCTGACCATGTGGGTTCTATCCCTAAGCCAGTTTGCAACACATCTTGTGACATAGGGGTTGATATTTAAGCTGGTGAGCTTATTTATGATGCCCGAGTGGGGTATTGTGTCGAAGGCTTTTGCAAGGTCAAGGTAGGCTGTGTGGACTACCTTCCCTTCATCTATGGCCTTGGTGACTGTTTCAAAGAAATTGACCAGGTTCAAGAGGCAAGATCTGCCCTTAACAAAACCGAATTGGGTAGGATCCAGTGTTTGGAGGTTTCCAATGTCTTTGTTTATGAGCTCCATGATGATACGCTCCATAGCTTTTCAATGCAATTTGTTTTTGTGATTGCTGGTTCTGTTAGCTTGAATGTGCATAAAGCATTAGCCAACTCATGCTTGAATGTAATTATATAGCAATTCATTGTTACAAATACTCCTTGGGATTCAGAAAGCCATATTTTCCATGCAGGAACAGTGTAGGAGCTCCTGCAAGGAAAATGTCCGTTGAGCGATTCAAGTTAGTGCCATTTTCTTGTGCACGAGCAGTCCTACACTGTTCTAGCATGGAAAACCAGCAAATATGCAAATCACCTCATTTTCTGGTGTAAACCATGCAAATGAGGTGATATTGTGATTCACCAAGCTGCCAGGTCTCCATGCTAGAACATTGTCAGTGCAGAAATGTATTCAGAAAATAACTGAGTACATTTTTGCATCTGATAAAACGGAGACATGACAACTTGTGGAAAAGCATGTATTATGTACATTAGACATGCCAATGGCCAAATATAAGGCCATTGGTATTGAAAAGTGATTAATTATTATGAAAATTAAACTTATTTTTTTAACTGATCTCGGCCTTTTAAGCATAGGGCAGTGGCACGCAAACGGGATCGTGCCGAAAATAAAAACAAAATGGGAAAACTTAATTTTAAGTTAAAGCTGCATTTTGCCATTATAGTCAATGGTATGCAGAATGTAAACAATACCAAGTAGCACTGGTTGTCAAGGGGAAAGTGTCCATTTTAGTGCAGTAACTAATGACCTACACACTGGGGTATGCATATGAGGGGAATTGTACTGAATCACATATTTTTTCAAAGTGTCAGCTTGTACCTAACCATGTAGGTGCAGTAATACAACAGTGCAAGTGTAAGAGCTGAATTACTTCATAAGGGGGTCAGTGTTTGCCCTTAGCTAAGCACAGCTAAGGAAGGGGGTATGTCTGATGTGCCTCAGCACTGTGTACATAGCCTAAACGGGTGTGGGAGCCACATACCAGGATTTAAACCAAAAAAAGAAAAAGAAAAAAAAAGAGGAAATGGCAGCACTGTTTACATTTGAGCACTGGCTATGCGCAACATGCATCAGGGCTTAAATAGGGAGGAACTGGAAGGAGAAACAGCACTAGGAAGTCAAACAAGGAGAACTAGCATAGCTGGCAGGTGGAATGTATCAGAATCAGCCAATTACACATGCAGCAGCCCAGCACACTAATATAAACTATGCAAACACCCTACAAACTGTTTTTTTCCCACAAACTATACACCACTGGTGCACACAGATGGGGGATTTTTAACTGGCAAAACTAACTAAAAATGTTAAAGGCTGCTGCTGCTTTACTCCATCAATATGTACTAGAGACTGAGGATGGTGAGGAGGAGAATGCTGACAACCGTCCCACAGTGAGGAGGAGGAGAATAATGTACGGACCCAGGATAACCTACCAGGGGCTACATGCGCTGGAGATAGTAGAGTGCTATAGGGTGGACAGGGACATACTACAGCAAATCATTGAGCTGTACCAGCCATGCTTCACACACAGAACTAAAAGAGGGGAACCCATCCCAGTGGATATCAAGGTATGTCTAGGCTTAAGAATACTAGCCACCAGTACCTTCCGAAGACCAACTGGGGATATCATGGGGGTCTCACAGGCATCAGCATCCAGGATACTCCATCAGTACCTGGATGCCATGACACAACATGCCAATGAGCACATATATTTCCCCACCGCCCGTGAGGCACTGACCAGGCATATGCGTCTCTTCTATCATATAGCAGAATACCCTGAGGTAGTTGATGCTATAGACTGCACACACATCCATATCAAAGCACCACCTGGTGAGTGGGGTAGGGTCTACATAAACTGCAAGGGCTTCCCCTCCATCAACTGCCAGGTCATGTGTGATGCCAAGGGCATTATCATGAATGTGTATGCTGGCAGCCCTGGAAGTTATCAGAACTCCCACATCTGGCATTGCTCACAGCTGTATCAGGTGTTTGCTAGGGGGCACATCCCATATGGTCATCTAGTGGGGGATGCTGGCTATGCTCTAGAGCCATAGCTGATGACATCCATCAGAAATGCACACACACCTGAACAAGAACACCATAATGAGGCACACACACAAACCAGGATCATTGTAGAGCTTGTGTTTGGGATGCTCAAGTCACAGTTCCACTGCCTTGACATATCCGCTCGAGCCTTGCAGTACTCTCGAGCTACATTTACACAAATGTTCATAGTATGTGCCATGCTGCACAATATGATGTTGCAGAAACAGCTGCAGCAGGAACAGCATGGGGCAGGGCCACACAGCCCCCCACCATTGCCAAGGCCAGCACAGGCACAGAGGGACTTGGAGGAAGAACATCCTGAGCCTGCCCCTGTAGGTATAAGGAGGCGTGCATAGTATGCCCAGGCCTTGGCAAAGAAGCAATGCATAGCACACACACACACACACACACACACACACACACACACACACACACACACACACACACACACACACACACACACACTGACACTGTAAGGATCCAGGGACTGATACCTCTCTCTCCGACTCGCACATACAGTAAAAGGGATGCCAAACATGACACTCCCTGAGCTTTACCATGTATAGGGAGTGTACTATGTGCATCCAACATAGTCAGCCCTCCAGCACTCTCCTCAATACTGGCCCAGCAACAAGGTAAGTCACTCTTCCTATCAATTACTGAATGGAGTAGTATGTTCTTATACTTGTATGTATGATATGGATGCGAGCATGCAAGGGAATTGGGTGGCTGAATGGGATAGCAGCAGACAGCTATATGGGACAGCAGGAAATTCATAACAAATACTGCTGTCAACATACTAGGCAGCACTACACAAGGTGACAACCCCCACCTCAGTACATGTGATGGCCAAAAGAACTGTGGGTGTCAATAGGTCACACACATGGATGTCAATGAGGGTCACATACCCACCAACAGCTTCACCCAGCAAGACAGGTGTAGATGACCATAAAGAAAGGCTGTGCTAAGGCCCCCAAATGATGGCAATGGTGAACAGCCTCCCATCAGACTTACAAAGACATACTACAACAGATCTGGCGGTTGCATTCTAGTTTTGAATGGTAAGAAGTCTGAAACTGAAATATATGCTATTAAGATCTAACATGTGTACTCTACTGATATGCCTCCTGTCTGCATGATAGGTCACAATACAATATGAAATGGAAGCCAACAGAGTAACTGAAATACCAGTACAATAATTTCAAATGTTAAAGTCTGCAGGTGTGCACCCCCCCACACACAATCCTCTCCCATAGAGCCAATGTACAGAATGTCAAGGGGTTCCAACTAACAGCCTAACACAGTAAACAGAAAACAAATGCAAGACTATGTTGACAAATGCCAGTAGCGTGCCTCCCCATGTCCTACTGCAAGGACTGTGGATCAGGCAATAAATACTACTGGGATATTGCTTACATAATGTTAGATTGAGGAGAGAATAACAGAAGGGGGTGTAGAAGTATGGATGTCATGGAGTGTGTGAAGTTTGAAACTCTAATATCCGCCCATACTACTCCCGACTGCAAACCCACGAATGAATAGCCACAAAACTGCATGTAAACCACAATGTGAAGGTAAACTGACCAGCTATATGAGTCCTGTCTCTGGACAACCCGGATGTATCTACACAGCTGAGAGGTATGGCACCAGCAGGATATGGCCATTCTGTGAAGTTGAGAAAAGCACAAGGAGGGGATCCCCAGCCAGCATACTAAAAAGGTGCTGGACCATTTGCCCAGAACCAGCAGTCTATTGTCTGTAGCTATCCCTCCACAATGGCAGGTGTGTGCCAGACTGTGTAGTCTATATGCCTCAGAATACTGGTCTCAGCTTCATTCATCTTGTATTTCCCGATAAATAACTGTGAGCAAAGAATGATAACTGTCAGTAGTTGATGACATGACACATCACAGTGTAAAACAGTACAGATGTCAGAAAATCCATGCTACAACCAAACATGTCACGCAAGCTGTACAGACAGTAATAGTTACAGTATCCCCCATATGTTAAGACCATTGTGTCTCCATATTGGCAGCCTATCTACAGATATCCTGCAGAAACAGTTTGCTAGGTGTAGCTGTAATACACAAAACCCTGAAGTGGAGTCTAACCCTCCCTGGAATGGATGCACACACTCAATATAGAAAGTCATACTGGGCATGCTCCTATACGTAGAGAAATGAAGCCCATGTCTCATAACACAGTGGACTACAGATATCGGTTATTCATAGCTGTCTGTGCAGACACACTAAATTTTACACCATTAATACTTCACAAGCACACATTGGATAGGAATACTCACACATATCTAAGGCCAACATAATATGATATGTCAAACATACACACACAGAGACATGGGGAAGAGAAAGACAGACAGCGACAGACAGAATCCCATTATGAGGCCTGTCCCACCCACTACACATCCCATTGGCCTATATCACATGATGTGCTGATGTCATTCACTGTAGAAATACCTTTGGTTAGCCCTCAGTCCTATAGTCTCAGTGGTGCTTGGGATAACTATGTAACGCTACAGTACAAATAGGTATCCATGTAGCAGTTGTAATCTCAGTCCTCTCAGATGTAACGTTTTATGTGTGAGTGTGTGTGTGTGTGTGTGTGTGTGTGTGTGTGTGTGTGTGTGTGTGTGTGTGTGTGTGTGTGTGTGTGTATGTCATCAGTATCCTGTGTGGTGGTTGGTGTGATTGTGTAATAACAGGATCCATTGGGGGTGGATTTGGCTAAATTATTATGTGGAGGACCTAGTATATGTCCCAATGTCCACATTAGAAGGCCAACAGTTGTGCAACACCATAGAGGTTGGTGTAGACAATCCACAGCCTTAAATGTCTAGTACCATGTGCAATGACTATGTCACAATATGGATTCATGAACAATATAGGCAACCCTTTTAATACTCAGACACCATTCTCTACCCATGAATCATACACAAACACACTTGGCTAGGCAACAATCACTATATTGTTTGTTCCCCTGCATATTGCCTCACAGATAGTACCCACGGTGTGATTGCAGTGGACTACATACCTGTTGACAACAACAGTGCCACTGACATCAGAAAGTACTTTGATGTGTTACATCTCCTGATTGTGTGTTCTCCAGCAAGTAAAAGGATATGTCACCCTGTTCCACCCCCTCAGTAGCCCGATCAGTGTGTAGAGTGGCCCTTTTGCCATGTTCCCCACTGAACACCTGCAACAACTTTAGTGTCTGCAAAAATACCCCACAAAGGGAATATCATGCCTTAAACACATGTCCTGTATGGACAGACATCAATAACTCCAATAAATACCAATATCATACTGTCAATGTAGGTGTAATCACTACCTCAGTTACATAGCCAGGTCTCACCAAACGAGGTCAGGCATGCTACATCAGAAGATACCAATCTGTCCACACAACATGCCCCAGAGACTTCAAGCACACTTCCAAACTTCAAGGAACATGCATATGGGGCATGTGCCCAACCCAGACACTGTCCATGTTATGGAACATAAATCAAATACATGGGAAGCAGTGCACATCAATGGGCACCCACAATAGAAATCTGGATGAGTCGATGGGAAATACAGTACCCACCCCTGGGGACCACTCCAGTGACTATACTCCTGAGCCACACTGGGACTATTTCCATGTGGCCTGATGCCATGGTATTCCCTTGGGCTAGCCTTGTTGAGCCTTCAGGCCCATTCACCTACTACAAACCTATGAAGCAATGAACCTACGGATCTCAGTACTGGCAAGTGTGTGTGTGTGTGTGTGTGTGTGTGTGTGTGTGTGTGTGTGTGTGTGTGTGTGTGTGTGTGTGTGTGTGTGTGTGTGTGTGTGTGTGTGTGTGTGTGTGTGTGTGTGTGTGTGTGTGTGTGTATAGTAATCCCAGTGTGCTTGGTTGATGAATATCCCCTGTGGTTGTTATTAGCAATCGGAGGTGTGTCCAAACCAAACCAGAACATATACCATTCTGCATTCTACAGCAAATGTAAATCGACATATACCCATGTACAATCCTCAGCCCTATAATCTGTGAGGCATATGCAATCACTGTGTTACAGACCAGGGATTACCATGCACATACTATACCCTGCCTATGACATGGTGGATGTACTACCACACTGACATACCCCATGGCCTTGCTGCAGAGCCACATCCTGGTGACACACAGAAGCTATGAATGAAAATGGGATACAACATGTGAGAACACATTCACTCAGCACTTCACTTGTAGGGGAAGAGAGGGGTAAAGCTGGCACTGAATGTGTTGGCAATGCTGTGGCCAATATCTATTGTCTCAGGATAAGTATTAGCATTGTGCAGTATCTCGCAGTACTTGTGTTTAATGCTGTGGAACACTATAGTAGGAATACCTAGATAGGCAGGAGTTCTAATCCCAATACTGGCAAGTGTGTGTGAATCATGTACTGTCTGGCTCATACCATTTTTGACCTGTGTACTACCCTTTACACTTCCCTTCACTCCAATTTAGTAGACCTGTTGATGTCATCCACCTTAGAAGTACCTTTGGAAGAGGTGGACATGTATAACATCTGTGGTGCATCAATAACTGCATAGAACTATATTAGGAATACCTAGATAAACAGGAGTTCGAATCCAAATGCTAGCAACTGTTTGTGTGTGTGTGTGAGGATCATATATTTTGTGGCTTATACCATTTTGATGTGTATACCATACACGGCTGGTGATCACCTCCCACTGCCATTACTTTTTATAGTGTTGTAACAGCATCTGCCTCACATGCAGCAGGTTAAACCATTGTACAGTCCTTTGTACAGATGTGTCTGGAATATCCATATGTTTGAAACCTATACATGGTTGGAAGTAGTCTGTGTGCCTTAACAATGCCCATGTATGTGATATTATAGCCACATAAGCCATGATGAGTGTACTGACACATATGGCAGCATGAGGTTTCATACCTGACTGAAACATCATGCTGATAGGATGTCTGTTGCCCTCACAGGTGGCCAGCCTTGTAGGTGCAATACATGAATCCAGATGCTTGGTTTTACAAGTGAACTGTACCTGTTATGGGTCACATTAACAGCTGGAAGAGGTGTGGACTGTCATATTGTGGTTCTAATTAGTATGTAACAGGAACATCTTGCATCTTAAGAGGGGTATGTACAGAATTTATATCCACTGTATACCAGTAATGTGTCATGCATGACCATACCTTAGGCCATTTGTCCAGCATAATTGCTGGCCTCTGTCCAGACATCTTGGCACTGACAAGTTGTGAGGTATGCTACAGAAATGTTGAATTCACATCAGATAGACAACAGTGGTGACCACTGTGATGCAATACAGTTAATCCCAAAACAAGTGAACATGCACAACAAGCAATATAGCTATTATATAAAACAATATAGCTATTACTGATGGTTGTGTGCATGGTAAATTGCATGCACTTCACATGCCTGGGGTATTGCCTGGCAGCAGCAGAACAATGTCATACTCACCAGCTTCAGGCTGCTGCCCCATATGCAGACCAGAGTGTCCTAAGTATTTCTGAGAGGGAGTTGTTGTCAGCAGATGCACATATGGCCTTGGTACAGGATGGATGCAGCATGTCTGCACATCTACAGTACTAACTGCAGTAATACACAATGCCCTGTCCTCACCATAGATGTGCACCTATGTGCATTAGAAAACCCCATCCACAACTGCAATTGGATCTGACACATGCATATAGATACAATACAGATACATGTATGTCTGATACGTTAGTGTACTAATCCCCACTGGGCCCTAAACTGCATGCTCCTCATCCAGTGTGTATGTGTGTGCAACCCATTTCCACAATGCTTCCCTCAGAATCATAGCTTCTGCATTTGGTGTGTGGCCCAAGTGTGGTGAGGACCTCCTCAGTGGGTGTCACTGGGGGCTGGATGGTTGAGCCCCCATATGTGGCTAGCTGGCTCCTCACTTTAGCAGCAGCCCATTGATGGGAATGGCATTTGTAGCTGGTGGCCCGATGCTGCACATGCTCATACGTTCTGCTTTGCAGGCCAGCATCATTTACCCTGTGGAACATACTATTCCACAAGGCAGTCCTCTCCCACACATCTTCTACTCTTAATACAAATGACAGGGCATAATGTCCAACTACATGTTGGGTGATGATGATGCCTGTTTCCCCAACAGAGAATGCTGGTAGGTGTGCACTCTTCATGTCACCTGGAAGACATAAACAGGAAAAAGGTCACAGGATGTCATACAGTTGTCAAAATGCACATCAACATGTATATCTATATATATATATATATATATATATATATATACATACATACACACACACACACACACACACACACACACACACACACATATATATATATATATATATATATATATATATATATATATATATATATATATATTAACAAAAAACCAATGCGGTTCCAAGAAAAATGTAAAAAGCATTAAAATGAAGGAGCTTGATTATCGTGAAGTCAATACAAAGTCCCAAGATACAACTTCCTTGCCACTACGATGGAACACACTGACCAAGTATTAAACCACTAAATCCAGTCCAACTCCAAATACACTTGTTGATAAATCCTTCCTTTTTCAAGCGGTCATATCGACCCAAACAGTTGCACAAAACCAGATGCTATTCAGCATGAATGAAACTTCTCCATGGACATCGATTTAATTTCTCCATGGACACCGGGATTTAATAAAAATGGATATTTATTACACAATTAAAATAGCGCTTTTTCGGGTGTATAGCACCGCTTCATCAGATACATAAAAAATGTTAAGAACCAACCTTTTTATTCTTTTGTAAAATGTTTTAGAAGCCTCATCATTCGTTAGTTCAAATGCTGACAGTATACAAAACACCAATGCTCTAGAGACGCTACATGAGACTAGATGTCTACTAATGATGACATCATTCTATGCGCGTCGGTGTACACCTACACTGTGACAACAGTAAATATTCAAAAAACGGGCACTGTAGTAAATCACAATTCAAATTCTTACTGCCCCTACAGAAACCTAACATTCTGATCAACTTGTAAACATTTAAACAGAACACATGCTAACATATTTCTTGTTTTAAGGCATGAATTGTTGTCGACGATGAATCATATATATCAACTCTCTGCTGGAGAATTGGATGCACACTGTTTCTTTTATGTCAATAATCACTAAAAATAGATATTATACAGCAAATCATACAAGTATGGATGTTGGAAGATCTATTAAAAATCTGAGTATCGAAGAGCCTATATGGACAAACCAAAACTAGAGAAAAATAGGTTAAGTATACATTTTGCATATTACAAAAAAAGGATATATATTAAAATGCTGTGGAAAATACTGGATACTATCTAACTATATAGGAAAGATACGGGATGTTAAATCTAGCTACTGTATATATAGTTATCAATAAGGGCTAAATATGAAGATGTTGGTATAATAGACATGGCCATGGGAGTAAATTAGAAGCTGAGCTAGGGGCACAAAAGGATACTGTGTGGCAAACCTAATCAGAATACTGCACATAAATGCTACACACAAATGGTGGCTACCAACTTAGGAAATGATATCTGGGCATAGATTGAACACATCCACAGTTAGTAACAAAATCACTAGGTCGTCGCTTATTGTATATGAGGTCATAGCCTTCTTCCCTTTAAGTGCGGTTTAATTGAAACTGTGTCGTTTAAACCTCGACCCCTGTGTGCACCTAATCTCAGGATCCATTTGAGTTCTGCCTCTTCTGTTCTATTATATATATCCTCCTCTATTAGAGGTTTGTTCTCATGTAAAAAAACTGGAAGAAATTGATGGGTCTCTCCTTATCTAACATATGCTTAGCTAACGCACTGCCATCTCTTTCCTTTGGAAGCAATAATAATGGTCTCTGATGCGTTCCTTGAGGTGAGTTAGACTTCCCACATAATATTGGAAGCACACTACACAATGAGCTATGTAGACTACATTCCGAGTTAGGCAGCTAGCATCTACCCTAATCTCCCACAGTCTCCCACTGTCAGGATGTCTATAAAGTGTGACTCGTCTATCGGCAACATTGTGGACAGTCTGACAGTTCCCACATTTGCTAGTCTCTCCAGACCTGTCCATAGTTGAAAATTATCGGATCCATAGCATACCATTTGTTTCAGACTAGGCATATTGCTGTAAGTGTATTTAGGTAAAGGGCCTACAATGCTTTTTATTCTGTCATCACTGGTTAAAATTTTCCAGTTGTCTGAGATAGCTCTTTGTAGAACCCTGGTGTTACTACTATGTGGAATTACAAAGGGTTCAAACTCAAACTTCGATTATTTCGACATTTCTTGATTATTTCCAACTTTCTTATAATTGCCGTTTGAAAAGTATGGTTGCGCTCTAGTTTTCCTGAACTCACTCATATTGAGATACATTTGTTGTACTTCACTAGACTCATAGCCCCTGCTAACAAGGCCTTCTTTTAATGTTGTCAATCCTTCTTCAAAATGTATTTAGTACTAGAAAGGCGTGAAACACGCATAGCTTGTCCCTTAATAACATTTTTATATATCTGGGGGGGGTGCATACTCTTCCTATGCAGAAAGGAAGGCCTATAGCATGGCTTCCTATAGATACATGTGTTTATTTCCCCTTGTTCTTTGTACACAAGGACATCCAAGAACTCAATCTCCTCCCTAGAAAATGTAAGCGTAAATTTGATGAAGCTGGTGGCTTCATTGAGGGTAGCATGAAAATCTAATAAAGACTGTAGAGATCCAGTCCACAAGATAAAAAGATCGTCTACAAATCTTTTGTAAAATTTCACATGTCCTGTGTTCAAAATATATTTAGATTCAAATTCAGCCATGACAATGACTTCTACCTACATGAGACTATGGAAAGAATAGGGCGTTTTGAGAAAAACTAGTAATAGTAATAAGAAAAATTAGCAAGGGATACTCATGATTTTGCTAATAACAATGTATTCATCTGGCCAAGAACAGTTAACACAGATCAACGAACAACATCAGATAATTCCCATGTCGTTCGGAATGCTCAAGATGCAGGTAGACCTGTACAATCATTAAGAAGGAATGTAGAATCGGTGACACGGAATAGACAAATGTTGAATGGTCAAGAACGAGATGGCATCAACAACTCTGTATCGGAAATAGGACAACTGAGTCCTCATACAATTGCAGTAAAGGATAAGCATGGTACCCTATCGAAGAACTCCACCTCACTCCCACCTCGAACGAGATGGCATCAACAACTCTGTATCGGAAATAGGACAACTGAGTCCTCATACAATTGCAGTAAAGGATAAGCATGAGGTACCCTCTGTATCGAACTCCATTACCTCCCCACCGGTTAATGGATCTGTTTATACGACACCTAATGAAGACAATGCAGAACAACAGATAGCACCTGTACATAGACCTAGACCAGAAATAGCACCACCTAATACCTTATCAGGAGCGGTTAGACGCAAAATACAATTGGAAGGACAACAGAGTACGGATTTTCCATTGCCTATCAGAACGGGCAGAAAGCGCTCGCTGGATTTAGACAACGGCAGAGGAGCAAAGCGGAAAGAGCCCCCACACTTGCAGCCAGCAGAAAACACCAGTATATGTTACCGAGTGTATGAGATGTATCTTGCCGACATCCAAAGATGTAATTCCTGTAAATATACAATCATCATGTCTGATATATAATATATCTAAATATGAGTTAACAGAAGCTGAAAGGATGTTGCTTAATAAAGGCCTATCCTTTATACCAATAAATAGTATGGATGTAAGCCAAGCACTACTATCAATAAGACTAGTTGTACGTCGTATTGGATTGAAGCTAATGTATCAAACAGATATGAGCAGGGATATCACACATCCTTTGAATAATTTCAAAAAGAAGAGTTTTTATACACCTCATCTACAACCTACTTTGGAAGTATTTCTAAAAACAGTGGAATCTCAGATATACGGAGAGTTTTCTCAAGCAACAACGGATATATGTAACAACTTAACAAAACAAGAAAGAGGAGCTCTGAATAAATTACGTACTAATAAAGACATTACTATACGAGCAGCAGACAAGGGAGGCTCCATAGTGGTGCTAGACACTGAATACTACATAAAGACAATGATGCAATCAATACAAACTGACTCATATGAACAGATTACACTAGAACAAGTGAATACTATGCACCAGAGTGTTACAGAAGCTTTGAATGAAAGCAAATGTTTAGGCCTTATGACACAAGAGTTGCATGATTTCTTCATAGTGGATTTTCCACTGATTCCCACACTCAGTGGATTACCCAAGATCCATAAAAATCCACAACACCCTGAATTTAGACCTATAGTATCGGGTGCAGGGTGGATAACGGAACCAATGTCCAGGTACTTGGATGACCAGCTTAAAAAGTATCTTTTAAAACAAGAAACAGTCCTACGCGACACAGAACATTTTCTAAAAAGCTTATACTCTGCTACTAGAGATCTTTCAGCATTGAACAATGTCCTTTTTGTCACGATGGACGTGGTCTCATTGTTCACATGCATCCCGAATGACCAAGGACTCTCATATTTGAAAGCTTTTTTAATGAGAGTATCAGAATATCCGGAGGATAAAGTGGATTTTATCTGTTTTCTAACAGAAATAGTACTAGAAAATAACATTTTTCTGTTTGATAACATTTGCTTTAGACAGAAGAGTGGCGTAGCTGTGGGCACCAGTTGTGCCAATAGCTACGCCAACATTGTCATGGCTGAATTTGAATCTAAATATATTTTGAACACAGGACATGTGAAATTTTACAAAAGATTTGTAGACGATCTTTTTATCTTGTGGACTGGATCTCTACAGTCTTTATTAGATTTTCATGCTACCCTCAATGAAGCCACCAGCTTCATCAAATTTACGCTTAAATTTTCTAGGGAGGAGATTGAGTTCTTGGATGTCCTTGTGTACAAAGAACAAGGGGAAATAAACACACGTATCTATAGGAAGCCATGCTATAGGCCTTCCTTTCTGCATAGGAAGAGTATGCACCCCCCCCAGATATATAAAAATGTTATTAAGGGACAAGCTATGCGTGTTTCACACCTTTCTAGTACTAATATACATTTTGAAGAAGGATTGACAACATTAAAAGAAGGCCTTGTTAGCAGGGGCTATGAGTCTACTGAAGTGCAACAAATGTATCTCAATATGAGTGAGTTCAGGAAAACTAGAGCGCAACCATACTTTTCAAATGGCAATTATAAGAAAGTTGGAAATAATCGAAGTTTTGAGTTTGAACCCTTTGTAATTCCACATAGTAGTAACACCAGGGTTCTACAAAGAGCTATCTCAGACAACTGGAAAATTTTAACCAGTGATGACAGAATAAAAAGCATTGTAGGCCCTTTACCTAAATACACTTACAGCAATATGCCTAGTCTGAAACAAATGGTATGCTATGGATCCGATAATTTTCAACTATGGACAGGTCTGGAGAGAACTAGCAAATGTGGGAACTGTCCACAATGTTGCCGTATAGACGAGTCACACTTTTATAGACATCCTGACAGTGGGAGACTGTGGGAGATTAGGGTAGATGCTAGCTGCCTAACTCGGAATGTAGTCTACATAGCTCATTGTGTAGTGTGCTTCCAATATTATGTGGGGAAGTCTAACCGTTCACTCAAGGAACGCATCAGAGACCATTATTATTGCTTCCAAAGGAAAGATGGCAGTAGTGCGTTAGCTAAGCATATGTTAGATAAGGGAGAGACCCATCAATTTCTCTTCCAGGTTTTACATGTAGAACAACCCTCTAATAGAGTAGGGGATATATATAATAGAACAGAAGAGGCAGAACTAAAATGGATCCTGAGGTTAGGTGCACATAGGGGTCGAGGTTTAAACGACACAGTTTCTATTAAACCGCACCTAAAGGGGAGAAGGCTATGACCTCACATACAATAAGTGACGACCTAGTGATCCTAATACTAACTGTGGATGTGTTCAATTGTATGCCTAGATAGCATTTACAAAGTTGGTAGCCACTATTTATGTGTAGCATTTATGTGTGGCATTCTGATCAAGTTTGCCACACAGTATCCTTTTGTGCCCCCTAGCTCAGCTTCTTAATTTACTCCCATGGCCATGTCTATTATACCAACATCTTCATATTTAGCCCCTTATTGATAACTATATATACAGTAGCTAGATTTAACATCCCGTATCTTTCCTATATAGTTAGATAGTATCCAGTATTTTCCACAGCATTTTAATATGATTCCTTTTTGTAATATCTGCAAATGTATACTTAACCTATTTTTCTCCAGTTTTGCTTTGTCTATATAGGTTCTTCGATACTTAGATTTTTAATAGATTTTCCAACATCCATATTTGTATGATTTGCTGTATAATATCTATTTTTAGTGATTATTGACATAAAAGAAACAGTGTGCATCCAATTCTCCAACAGAGAGTTGATATATATGATTCATCGTCGACAACAATTCATGCCTTAAAATAAGTAATATGCTAGCATGCGTCCTGTTTAAATGTTTACAAGTTGATCAGAATGTTAGGTTTCTGTAGGGGCAGTAAGAATTTGAATTGTGATTTACTACAGTGCCCGTTTTTTGAATATTTACTGTTGTCACAGTGACGCAGGTGTACACCGACGCGCATAGAATGATGTCATCATTAGTAGACATCTAGTCTCATGTAGCGTCTCTAGAGCATTGGTGTTTTGTATACTGTCAGCATTTGAACTAACGAATGATGAGGCTTCTAAAACATTTTACAAAAGAATAAAAAGGTTGGTTCTTAACATTTTTTATGTATCTGATGAAGCGGTGCTATACACCGTGAAAGCGCTTATTTTAATTGTGTAATAAATATCCATTTTTAATTTAATCCGATGTCCATGGAGAAGTTTCATTCATGCTGAATAGCATCTGGTTTTGTGCAACTGTTTGGGTCGATATGACCGCTTGAAAAAGGAAGGATTTATCAACAAGTGTATTTGG
>NC_056737.1:1635556420-1635568920 GCF_019279795.1 Protopterus annectens
TTGTTCTTGGTGTTTGAGCTGTATGTTTATATATATCTTCTACTGAATATTTCTGATATGTTGATATTAACTGTAGACTACTATATTTTGTCATTGAGGACTGCCATCATGTAGTAATAGCATACCTTTCAGTTTCAGACATGTATCTTTCAAAGCATTCATCTTAATGCATAACCTGTTCGCTATCTACTTTCTGCCTGTCTTCTGTACAGATGTGCAGATGTCAGGTATTGAAATGGCCATACCACTATGTAGGTTCCCACATTGTATTGTGCTGTGGGCCTGGACACTGCTGCTAGTTCTGACATACGGGACTTTCTTTAATGTGGGACTTGCCCCATTTCCTTGTCTGTGTGAGGGACATTACAGAGGTGGTGGCCTACAGATTCACATACATTGGGTAGCAATACATCCCAGGACATGTGGAGACAGCCATCTAACATGGGAGACATATCCCCAGATTTGTGAACAGATTCCATGTCATTAGTGCTGTTATACACATGGTGGATTTATAGGGTTTGTGTGGACATGCATTTAGTGTGTGATGTCATGACTCACAGTGATATGTCTCTGACATACCTCTCCACTGGCACGCTATCCACAGAGTGGCCACATGTCTGCCTGTTATGTTTTGTGTGATCACCAGACAGTTTGTGTCCTTGGTAAATCAGTTGTGGACTCTGGGGAATCTAGTCAGTAAATATTCAAATCTATTGGCATTACCAGTGTCATATTCTCATAAAGGATGTTACAACAAACCCAGCGACATCTACAATTTTCTCAATGTATGACAACATTATATCCAATCTACCCCTGTGTTTGTGTCTGTGTTCCCACCTAGTGATATAGGGGTTGATGCCAAGCTTAGTGAGTGGGGAATGTTATCAAAGGCTTTGGCCAGATCAGTGTAGGCTGTATGTGTCTCCTTGCCTTCATCCACAGCTGAGGTGACTGCCGCCAAGACGTTGACCAGGTTGAATGAGCAGGTATGATCTACCCTTCACAAAAGTAAACTGTGTAGGATCCTGAGTCTGCAGATTTTCATATCAATGTTTATTAGGTGCATGATAATGCATTCCATAGCTTCACATAACAGACTTGTCAGGCAGTTGGAGAAGTATTTCACAGGGTCTGTAGTCACACCTAGTTTGTGGAGAGGGGTGACTGCAGCAGTGCACAATTCAGTATGGAGAAAGCCTGAGGTGAGGCTGTGATTCGACAGGGCACACAAGTATGGTGCCAGGTCACTATGTAGTTAATGTAGAACACAGCCAGGGATATTGTCAGGTCCCATAGAAGCTGTATTCTTGGCCTTGGACAGTGGTGTTTTAACCTGTGCTGTAGTAACACTGGGTGCCTGGTGGTGTACTGGTATTGTGCTTTGGGGGTGGGAGGGTGTGAGGGGTAATGTTTCACTCAAGATGCCAGCCAGTATATTGGAATTATTTTTTGGCTCAGTCTGGGAGTTACCATTGTCTAGTAGCTCAGAACAAATCTTGGTATTGTCATGGATATTATTTACATAACTGTATAAGGCCTCGTGGTTGTCTTTACTATGTGCTCCAATTATGTTCTCACAGCTAACTTTGTAGTATTTGATGAGGGATCCCAACTTTTCATTGAGGCTGATAAGGGTTTATTTCCTGTCTTGGGAATTCACCTTATTCCATATCAGTTTCCTCCTTCTGTTGTACAGTTTCTTAATGGCAGGGGACCACCAGATCAGCTTCCTTATTTTGGAGGTGAGGGTCCTGGTTGTATTAGATAAGGCGGTATCCATGCATTTGTGTATTGGTTCATAGTGCATTGTTGTTTGATTCAGCTGTCATGCAACTAGTCTCTATTTGCATGGCTGCTGTGAGGTTAGCCACCTCTGATATTATGAAGCCATAGTTAGCTTTGGAAAGGCTTTTCATGGTGGTTACCTGTGCAAAGCGGTAGGAGGGCTGTGGATTTCCAAAGGTGATTAATTTGTGTTCTGATATAACAAGGGAGAAGTTGACTATTGATGTAGAGTAACAGTCACCCATGTTACGAGGGACTGGGTCAAAGTGATGGGCATGTGCATCGATACATGAGTAGCTTTCCCAGTTAATTTTGGGGTAGTTGAAGTAAACCAGTATAATAGTGTTAGGTTAGACGCTAATATTCTCCAGGGTGTTTATGGACATGGAAGGTGAGTCTTGGGACATGTATGAAGACCTATAGCAGGCTACAACCTGAACCACTGTCTTACCCAATGTCAGCTAGACCTCCAGGATATGTAATGCATAATGTTGGTCTACCACTCTGGAGGTGTGTGCATTAGTTATGAATATGAAAATACCACCACCTTTGGAGCTTCATTCCACGTTCTTCAGCCAAATGTTCTGGAATTAATGTAAGGCTGGTACTGCAGGGGTGCTTCCTGCTGCCTTTAAACAGGTCTCTGTTACAGCACAGATGTAATTGTTCCCCATTTTAAGGAATACTTCCAGTGAGTGAATTTTCAGATTTAGAATTCAGCATGACCCTCTGATTGCATGTCTTTGTAGCTGACATATATTGCTGTATATTTCTGTGTACATATATATATATATATATATATATATATATATATATATATATATATATATATATAAACCAGATAAAAAATATTAATGAACTAAGAAACAACTAAAAAATGGACAAACGAGTAGCGAAAACTTCCCAAGACAGTGAGTTTAATGCAGTAAAGTGCTTTTCGTTTGCTTAAATATGAATGTGTATGTATCTCTCTCCCTCTCTGTATATATATATATATATATATATATATATATATATATATATATATATATATATATATATATATATATATATATATGTGTGTGTGTGTGTGTGTGTGTGTGTGTGTATATATATATATATATATATATATATATATATATATATATATATATATATATATCTGCATTATGTATAGATTTGTCCACATATATGCATCTCCATACATAAATAATTATATATAGACTACCTGACTGATTCTACAGACTCCTTTCCCTGCTGTTGGATGACTGTACTAACTGATATGTTTGGAATGCCATCACTATTTTGTAGGGCTCAGATGGTGTAATGATACATTGCTATGATCATAGTTTACAAGGCCCAGGGTCCAAGACTTGGCAGTCCTTATTAATTTGTTGCAAGGCAGAACTGTTCTGCTGTGGAGGAAGGGATAAGGGCAGTAATTATAAGGGGTCCCTAGTTTGGGCCCTTTCATCCCCATTTACACAGCCTTTGGTCAGATTTGTTGCAGTAAGAATTTTAGTGTGTGGATTTGATATCAGAATGCACTATATATATATATATATATATATATATATATATATATATATAAATACATTTTCCCTACTGTTGAGTGACTGTGCTGCATGATATGTCTGATAAAACATCAGACATGCCCATATCTCAGATGGCTTAGTGGTAAATTGCTGTGGCTATGGTGTGCAGGGTCCTAGGTTCAAGACTTGCAAGGGATGATTATTTTCTTGTTGGGCAGAACAAGGGCTGTTGGATACAGAGTGATTAAGGCACTTTTAAGCAGCTGTAAGTGGGTTTGCACGGCTGTAAGCAATGCTAATTTCTCATTAAATATGTTGACAGTTAGACATTAAAAGTGCTTTGTCTGTGTAGGCATTGCTTAGTCCCACGCAAACAGGCTTAATCCCACTTACTACTGCTTAAAACAGCTTACTCTCACTTACCCCTGCACTAATTTCTTAAAAAGAAAAGATAAAAAGGGGGCATGTGGAGGAAAAGACAATAGGGAAAGTAGCTAGGGATGTGCAGGACGGGTGCAGGGAAGGGCCTTAGTTAGCTGTCCATTTCTTCTACAGCAGCAGCTGTGCATATTTATATATATATATATATATATATATATATATATATATATATATATATATATATATATACTGAATTTGGAGGTATATTTGGACACTCAAACCACTGAGATAGGGGTGAGGACAACAATAATGTGTTGCGAAGCCAATTAGACCAGATTACATGTGTCCAGTGGACACATGTGCAAATTGGACAGCTATGTATGGGGTGACATTGTTTGGGTGGAATGGATTACTTTTTTTTAAGGTGAGAGTGGGATGTTGGGGAAGGATAGTAGGTATATTTGAGGAGGTAGGTTGGGTAGGAAGACAGACAAGACAGACAAGACAGCCAACACAGGTGGTATATGACACATGTAGGGGGTAAACACCTTGGATGGGGAGGACTGTTTGGTAATCAGAAGCCCACGAGCCCTCAAATGGATAGAGTGGGACTGAGGTCCCCACCCATGGGCAGTCACCACTGCACCTTCACGGTCCCAAATGTGGCTGTGCTGGGGGCTGAGCAGGAGCGGCAGGCTGACCCTCTAAATGCACTACACAGCCCTCAAGCTGGTGTAGCAGATCTCCCAATTCCTTGCAGAGCTTGCTACACACCAGACCCCGGACCTGGCTTCAGGTGACAGGATCCTGTCTGGCCCAAGCCTGGGGGGTGAGCCGCATCCCCTTTGGCAGTTCCACCTGAAGGTGTTGCAGGACCAGTGGATGAGGAGGTCCTGGGCTGGGTCCCAGATGTGCTGAGGCCAGGTGCCACAGTCAGATGAGGTGGGAGAGGCAGATCCACTGGGATCGGCCTTCCCTGATGTGCTATGGTGTTGCAGTTTTAGAACATATGTTGTTTAGTAATGGTTAACACATTCCAGGATTAGTTATAACAGCATGCATGATTATTCCCATTAATGCAATATAACACATTTGGAACATGTGCATATCAAACAGAACACATGCATATATGGAACCACAGTGGGAATTACACCAACATGCAGGTTACATTAATAGCAACAGGCCACCAATGATGGTATTTGAACAGGGGACATTAATTGGAATAAATTTCAACATTTTAGAACACTAGGAAACATGTTCCAACAGTAGGTTTGGTGGAAAACATACCCATTCATTTATGTGTTTACATTACTGGTGAAAATAAGGTGAGGCAGAGAGAGATGTCAGTTACCAAATGTAGATTATTGCAGTGGTCTCCTCTTTAATGGTCATTGCTTTACTCATTACTCTACAGGTTTTATTACAACTATAGCCTTGGGTTGGGCAGTGGTATGTTTGTACACAGCATAATTACAGCCTTCTTATAGCTACTTTGAACTTTCTCTTACTTGTTAGACCTGTGGAGGAATGTTTGTTAATACTTCATGACTGTTTCTACCCATATTCCCATAGTAAGGGTTACAAATATGCACTCATACTGTGTGTGTGTGTGTGTGTGTGTGTGTGTGTGTGTGTGTGTGTGTGTGTGTGTGTGTGTGTGTGTGTGTGTGTGTGTGTGTGTGCTTCTGACACACTCTGCCCTGATTTCTATTAGTCACCCTGGTTGTTGTTAGCAGGGACCTGTAGCTGTAGCAGCATGACACTTTTAAATATTTCTTGGGTGAGACCACTTGGTGTATATACTTATCTTGCTATCATTTGCAGCCTTGGTGTTAGACCATGGGTGTTGAACACAGTATAACTACAGCCTTATTATAGCTACTTTATACCTTACCTTACTTGGGAGACCTGTGGTGGGAATGTTTGTTAATACTACCTAACTGTTCCTACACATTTTCACAAAATCCTAGTTGAAATTATGCATACAGCTTACTACCACTCCCGGGATTTGAACCGTGGTTGTTTCTGCTAAAAATATGACAAGTGCGTGTTTCTTCAAAAGGAGTTATACAGACACTGCTGTATCTTCCTTGAATGATTTCTTTCTCATTCTCTCTTTGTTGTACAGTATGAATTTTTATTTACAACATTACATACCTGTTCACATAGCACAGTGTGGAAAACAGTGGTTAACACAACATTACTATTCAAATATCAGATCTTGGTGCATGACATTTATAATATTAGTTAATCTTGTGTGTTACAGAGGCACTAACTTTGTCAGATGAGACTTGATTGTTTAACGCTTTCAGAACTATAGTTGCTATGCATAACCTGTACACATTTCAAATCATACCATACCAGAGTAAACACAACCAGTCCAGGGTTTAGATTTCTATTCACAGGCAATTATATTTTATTAATATATGACCTATATGAGACTATTACTGTAATAGTGTCTACTTTATTCAGTTTAACAATATCCAGTTTTAATAATGCCAGGTGACATTCTACTCCTTTATATTTATTTGGTATGTATAGGACAAGCTTGATTGCTACTCACCAGCCCCGCGACCCAGCCTTTGCAACCTACTGGCATAGGCTTCCTGGTTCACAACTCACTCAGCTGGGACTGTAATGAAAATAGAGAAACATTTATGCATACCTATCCATCACATACACAGGCTGGACTTTGGTAAACAGTTATTGCTATTAATACTTACACACTGCTGGGACATTACCCCTCTATCTTGCTTCTTTGACCCACTGTTCCAAGAGCTCCCTCTTTCTCTACTTCAAGTCAGCATAGTGGTGCTGGACCTGTTCACCAGTTTGAGTGATACCAGTGGCACTGGTGAGACCATGGGCAAGATTTTCCCAGGCTTTGGCTTTGTATTGAGAGCCCTGGAACTGGTCCTGCAGCAGTCTCACATCATATTTTTTTTACAAAGAGTTCTACCATGACCTTGGACTCCTGTATGCCTCAGCGCTGCACCCAAAAATGCATGCCCTCTCCAACACCTGCCATACTGTCTACAGTGGGGAGCTACTACCAGTTATGAGCTGTATTCCCACCTGTGAGGTATAAATACGGCCAATTTCCCACCCTTTTCCATGATTGGATGATAGGTGTACACATACGGGGAATTTTAACTGACAAAAATAGCAAAAAATGTTAGGGGCTGCTGTCGCATTGATCAATCAATATGTGCAAGAGGCCAAGGGCGATGAGGAGGATAATGCTGACAACCAACTCAGACCGAGGAGGGGAAGAGTGTTCAGACCCAGGGTAACGTACCAGGGGCTGCATTATCTGGAGATAGTAGAGCACTACAGGGCAGACAGAGACATACTTCAGCAGCTCATTGAGCTGTGCCGGCCTCACGTCAGACCTAGAACCAACAGAGGGGAACCCATCCCAGTGGATACCAAGGTATGTGTGGCCTTAAGAATACTAGCTACAGGTACTTTCCAAAGACCAATTGGGGATATCATGGGGGTGTCACAGGCATCTGCATCCAGGATATTCCACCAGTTCTTAGATGCCATGTGACCACATGCCGCTCAGCACATTTACTTCCACAGCACCTGTGAGGAGAGGATGAGCAATTTGCATCTCTTCCACCATGTAGCAGAATACCTGGAGGTACTGGGTGCCATAGACTGCACGCGCATTCACATCAAAGCACCACCATGTGACCAGGGTAAGGTCTACCTAAAACAAAGGGGTTCCACTCTAATTGCCAGGTCATGTACGATGCCCAGGGCATTATCATGAATGTGTGTGCTGGCAGCCCTGGAAGCTATCATGACTCTCACATCTGGCATTTATCACAGCTGTATCAGGTGTTTGTCAGTGGGGACATCTCATATAGTCATTTGGTTGGTGATGCTAGTTACACACTGGAGCCATCAGAAATGCACACACACCCACACAAGAATGCCATAATGAGGCACACACACAAACCAGGATTGCTATAGAGCATGTGTTTGGGATGCTCAAGTCATGGTTCCTTTGTCTTGACATATCCAGTAGACCCTTGCAGTACTCTCCAGCCACATGCAAACACATGTTCATAGTATGTGCCATGCTACACAATATGATCCTGTGGAAACAGCTGCAGAAGGAACAAAACAGGGAAGGGCCACACAGCCCCCCACCATTGCCAAGGTCTCCACAGGCACAGAGGGGCTCAGAGCAGGAACATCCTGAGCCTTCCCCTGTAGGCAGACAGAGGTGTGCCCAGTATGCCCTGTCCTTGGCAAAGAGGCAATGCATAGCACATATACACTGTAAGACCTGAGGGACTGAACTCTCTCTCTGACTCGCAGACACAGTAAAATGGATGCCAATCATTGCATCACCTATACCTTACCATGTATAGGCAGTGTACTAAGTGCATCTGACATAGTCAGCCCTCAAGCACCGTCCTCACAAATGCCTCAGGCACAAGATAAGTCAGTCTTCTTAACAATAAATGAATGGAGTAGAATGTTCTGATAGCATATCTATGGTATTGATGCAAGCATGCAAGGGAATGAGGTGGCTTACTGGGATAGCAGCAGAGGTGGCCTAATGGTTAAGGTGTTTGTCTCACAAGGGATAATTGGCTAGCCTTAAAATGGCTCACAAGGGCAGTTAGCATAGTACTAATCTATGACCCTATGAACAACTGACAGCTCTGTAGGACAGCAGGAAGTGCATTCCCAGTACTGGCTTACCTCACACTTTGCAATACCACCCTAGTTGACAAATACTACTGCAGTATATGTGGTGAGCTTAATAACTGGGGGGGGTCATAGGTCACATGCATGGATGTCAAAGTGGGGGTCCCATACCCACCCCCAGCCTCACCCAATATAACATCTGTGGAAAACCATACAAAAATGTCTGGCAAAGGCCCCCACATGGTAACATCCATGAAATTCCCACCTACAGAATTACACAGTGATATCACAGCAAGTCTGGCAGTGACAGTATGGCTCTGAAAGATAAGAAGTCTGAAACTACATATGTTTATGCCAGAACAATCTGACCTGTGGTTGATACTGTTATGCCTGTAGTCTCAAAGATAGGGCACACCACTATGCTAAATGGGACCAAAATGTTAAGCAAATATCAGCACAGTCTCTGCAAATATGTATTGTGTACAGATGTGTCACCCCCACACCCATAGTCCCATAGAAATGCAGTAACATGTCCCTAGCCTTAAGCAGCATCCAGCTGTCAACTAGAGTGATGACTAAACACAAACAGAAAGCAATTGTCAGTAACACCCACAGTCAACTTACTGGTGCCATCCCAGGGGTGTCCACTGCCGGCAGCCTGGGAACATATGATCATCAGAATGCACTGCCTTACTACAGATGGCCTGCATCTGTCACACCTGGCCTACAGGCCTCTAGAAAATGCCCATGCCTCATCCACACTGCCCTGTTAGGGAGTGTCATGGGGTCCATAACACCAACATGACACAGTCTACAAAATGCAAAGAAAGGCCATGCTGCTAACTGCTAGCAGCAAGCCTGCCAGCATCAGAGAGCCAAAAATCTGGATGAAGCCATGAATAATGGGGTGATAAAGGTCCAAAGAGAATGAAACCTTTGAAATACTGCTTTAATAAAGTGTGAAAGTTGATGGAATGATTGTATTAGCATGGAATGTCTGAAGGGTATGAAGTCTGAAACTGCAGTGTCAACTGTCAGTGATATCTGACTTCAACCCTGAGTGACTTGTGAAACACTTTTCCTTGAAAACCACAGTCATTTGGATAACCAACCAGATATATGAGTCATGAATCTAAACATTCTGTAATACTCTGTACAGTTGACAGGCAGGGCTAGGAGTCTATACATGGGAATGCACTCATTGCAGGCAGTCCTGACCCTGAAATATGGTAACATGTCTGTACCCACAGAACCCTGGCCCACAGCCATGGGGAGTAACACACACTTCCCTGATCTCTCACCGTATGCAACATCCCGACCCCAAAATGTGGCCAGCCAAGCAAAATGAGGTGGGCTATACATATATGTGAGACACACACACCTCCAGGATGGTCAAACAATTTGACGCACACAAGACCGTCCAAGTACAGCCAACCTATGAGAAGACCCCTGTGCAAATTACTGGTAGCTATAGACCAACATATCTGACCCAGGACACCCCCTCACATATCTTATCATTTACAAATCTATCTGGAGTCTGCCTGTCACTCTGATCCTGCCTGACTTACATTACCCAACCGTGGACTGGAATTGAGACCATGCCAGAACAGAAATGCGCAGCGATGCCACCATTGTGATATATCACCAAGGTGCTAGACCATTTCCACTGCTCCAGCAGTCAATTGTTTGCAGGCACACCTCTCTACAGGATGGATTGTGAAAGAATGCATAGCATTTAGCCCAGAATATTGGTATGTGCATCATTCATCCTGTATTCCTCTGGCAAATCACTGTGATGATCTGAGAAGGTATGTCAGGAGGTAGTGAAACAATACATGACAGTGTAAAACATCATATATGTCAGATGTCTGCTAAAACAAACCCTGCAACCCTAGCAACCCATACATTACTGAGAGAAGTAGTCACAAACAGTGTATGGTCCATTGTCTCCCCATTTTGATAAGCTATCTTCAGATATCCTGCACCAACAGATGGAGAGGTATGGCTGTAGCACAAAAAAACTGGACTGGAGTACAGCAATCCTTGGAATGGAGTCACAGATTTACTATAGAAGGTCACACTGGGCATGCTCATACATATAGAGAATTGTCAGTAGGCTCTAGAAATTAATAGGCCTTCCCCACCCAGTGCATTTCCCATTGCCTTACTTTAGCAGTCCTGAAGATGTCTGTCACCATAGAAATCCCTTTCATCAAATCTTAGCCCTATAAGCTATGTGGTGTATGTGATAACTTTGTAACACTATAGTACAAATAACTAGTTAGGTAGGAGTTCTAATCTCAATCCTAGCAAGGTAAAAGTGTATGTGTTTTTAAGTTAAAGATTTTGGGTCAATTCAAATCCAATACACATCCTCTTTCCCTACATTAGCAGTCCTGCAGATAACAAGATAACAGTCACCTTAGAAGTCCCTTTTTTTAGTTCTCAGCACTGTAAGCTCTGTGGTGTGTGCTATAACTGTGTAATACTATAGTACAAATAGCTAGTTAGGTAGGAGTTCTAATCCCAGTTTTGGCAAATATGTGTGTGTGTGTGTGTGTGTGTGTGTGTGTGTGTGTGTGTGTGTGTGTGTGTGTGTGTGTGTGTGTGTGTGTGTGTGTGTGTGTGTGTGTGTGTGTGTGTGCGTGTGTGCGTGTGTGTGTGTGTGTGTGTGTGTGTGTGTGTGTGTGTGTGTGTGTGTGTGTGTGTGTGGGTGGGTGTGTAGTTTAAAGTATTTTATGGCCTCTCTTACCAAGTACATCACTCATTGCTATACTTTAGAAGGGCTGGTGATGTTCCTCACCTTAGAAGTGGGTTTGGACAACCTTCACCCTATAAGCTCCGTGGCACATACAATAAATGCATAACACTGTAATAGCAATAAATAGATAGGTAAAGGTTCTAATCGCAGTCCTGGCAAGTGTGTGTGTGTGTGTGTGTGTGTGTGTGTGTGTGTGTGTGTGTGTGTGTGTGTGTGTGTGTGTGTGTGCAAGACCAGTGTCCTGTCTGTGGGGGGGTTGTTGTGTTTGCGTGAGAACCATATCCATTGGGGGGTGGGTTTTGCTACTTTTTGCTATTGTCCACCCAGTACATGTTCCAGTGTCCAAAGTACAAGGTTGACAGTTGTAATCCACTGTAAAGGGACATGTAGCTACTCTACAGCCCTATAAGTATTGTGCCATGTGCAATAACTATGTGACAGTATGGAATAGATAACAAGGTAGGCAGCCCATCTAATCTTTGGATATCACTCCCCACTCAGGAATCATACACAAACACACTCAGGTAGGCAGCAACCCCTACATCAGTAGGTCACCTGCAAACTGTCTCACAGATAGAACCCACACTGTGAAAGCAGCAGACTCCATGTCAGACTACTGAACAGTCACGAGTGGAGTCCCACAGATTGTGGACCTGTGTCCCCTCATGTTTGGGATCCACACCTCTGAGGTCCAGTCCAATACAAAGATGCCCTGGCTGACAATGTTTGCAGATGACTACAAGGTGGGTGCTATTATTAGACCCCCACATGAGGTTGACATCCTTCACAAAGGCCTCTCTGAGAACTTTGGCTGTTGTCAGAACTCTGAGCATAAGCTCAATGCCAGATGATGTGCCGCCACCCCTTTTGGGTACGACATGGTTCCCATAAAGTAATACATTCATGATAGTCCACTGAACACTGATGTTGGTATAATGGAACTGGGAACACCAGTTGACAGTGAGCTCTCTGGTGACCACCACAGTGCCACTGTCTTCTGAAAGTCCTTCCATGTGTCACTTCTTCTGACTAAGGGTGTTGAATCCGGGAAGTAAAATGACAGTGTTTCCCTGTACTATCCCCTCACTAGACCAATGAATGTGTACTATAGCCAATTTGTCATGTACCCCACTGGACACTGGCAACAACAGTAGAGGCTGTAAATGTACCTCACAAAGAGGATCTTAGGTACTACACCCTTGTCCCATATGGAGAGTCTCCAACAACTGCAATGAATCTATGTCTCATATTGGCTACTTAGTTGTGATCTCTGCCTGACATACCAACCATGTCTGATACAACCCTGTCAGGAATGCTACATCCAAAGAAACTAATCTGTCCACACAACATGCCCCAGATACTTCAACACCTTCCTCACAATCAACATGACA
>NC_056737.1:1636233920-1636266420 GCF_019279795.1 Protopterus annectens
ACATACAGTATCTGCATATGCTGATAGTTTAATTTACTGTTCAGGTGTTGACTTATCTTGTGCCAATTGCAGTTGTATGTGCAATAGCTGAGGGCTGCCTATGTTGGATGCACACAGTAGACTGCCTATACATGACAATTTACAGGTAGTCTTGTGTGTGTGCCATCCATTTTTACTGTGTGTGCAGGTGGAGAAAAGTGTCAGTCCCTAGGTGCCTACACTGTCAGTTTGTGTGCTATACGTTCTCTCTTTGCCAAGGCATGGGCATACTGGGCACACCTCCATCTGCCTACTGGGGCTGGCTCAGGGTGTTCATGGTCTGAGTACTCCTGTGCCTGTGGGGCCCTTGGCAATGGTGGTGGGCTGTGAGGGCCTTCACCATTCTGTCCCTGCTGCAGCTGTTTTCGCAGGACCATATTGTGCAGCATGGCACATGCTATGAAGATGTGGGCACATGTGCCTGGAGAGTACTGCAAGGCTCCACCAGATATGTCCAAGCAACAGAACCGTGATTTCAGCATCCCACGCACATGCTCTACGTCGATTCTGGTTTGTGTGTGTGCCTCATTATGGTATTCCTGCATGGGTGTGTGTGCATTTCTGATGCGAGTCATCATCCACGGTTCCAGTGCATAGCCAGCATCCCCACCAGGTGGCCATTTGGGATGTCCTCTCTGGCAAATAACTGATACAGCTGTGAGGCATGCCAGATGTGGGAGTCGTGATAGCTTCCAGGGCTGCCAGCACACACATCCATGATAATGCCCTGGACATTGCACATGACCTGGCAGTTGATGGAGGGGTATCCCTTGCAGTTTATGTAGTGCCTACCCTGCTCACCAGGTGGTGATTTGATGTGTATGTGCGTGCAGTCTATTGCACCCAGTACCTCTGGGTATTCTGCCACATGGTGGAAGAGATGCATATTGCTGGCCAACTCCTGCTGCATTCGGGGGAAGTATATGTGCTTATTGGCATGTGGTAACATGGCATCCAGGAACTGGTGTAGTACCCTGGATGCTAATGCCTGTGAGATCCCCATAATATCCCCAGTTGGCCTTTGAAAGGTACCTCTAGCAAGTATTCTCTGGCTTACACATACCTTCGCATCCACTGAGATGGGTTCCCCTCTGTTTGTTCTGGCTCTGAGGAGTGGCCAGCACAGCTCCACAAGTTGCTGTAGGATGTCCCTGTCCACACTATAATGCTCTACTATCTCCAGATCATGTAGCCCCTGGTAGGTTACCCTGGGTCTGAACACTCTCTTCTTCCTCTGGTGCCTGAGGTGGTCATGTACATCATCCTCCACACCACCTTCAGTCTCCAACACTTGCTGGTGGATCAAAGCTATGGCAGCCCCTAACATGTACATACTAAAAGTTCCTTGTCTGTATACTCCACTAGTGCAGAGTGTATGGGAATACACAAATGTGTGTGAGGTGCTTTCACACTTTATACTATTGTGCTATGGATGCTGCTGATGTCAGTGCATGTGTATGAGCTATTCCAGCTGTAGCGTGTTTTAATTATGGGTTTTGCAATGAGTACTGCAAGTGTGGGGCCTCTACTGTGGATATCTACTTGCCTGCCTTGATTAATCTGTTGCCCTTTAGTTCACTTTTAAACCTGGATCCTCTCCCATTATCAGGCATGCATCCACCTGCCACCATTCTTGTTTTGTACTTTCCCTACCCAGTCATGGCAAAATGTGCCTTGTAGCTGATATACTGCAAATTGGCTTTGCTCTGCTTTGACACTTTACTGTTTTCTTTGCAGTACAGCCTCTCCCCTTTCCTTTTCTGCAGGTAGCTGCTTGCAGCCTTGTTAGCTGTTGTCAATGGCCCGCTGTAGGCTCCTAGGTGTTAATTAGTCATTTGTACTCAAATTTCACTGCTGTAGCATTTCCTTATTTCTTTCCTATATCCTTCCTGTTTCAGCTGCAGTGCATGCTACACAAACCTGTTTACCGGGTGTATGTGCATTTTTATCTCCATTCACATGCATACTCAGTTACCTTGTGTACTCTCAGCTAAACATAGCTATGGCCAATTCGACACCCCCCTATCCTGCAGCTTTGCCTAGCTAGGGGCAAACCGTTTTAGCAATGCTCCAATGTGCTTACAGCAATGGCGACACACCTCTCTCTTGATGTCATCTTTATCTCAAGGGCACACCTCGGTGGTTAGAATGGTACGCTGTGAGGTGCATCTGCGATTCACTATTACTCCTCTCATTTGCATGGCATTGCCTACTAATTCCTAGCTACTATGCATAACACTGACACTGCCCCTTAGCAACTCTTGTGCCATAGTATGGTGTAGCATGACTGCCATTGACTATTATGGGGAAATTGTGATATGTGTTTCATTGTGGTTTATTCTATATTTTTATATATTCCTTGCAATCCCCTTTGTGCACCGCTGCCCTGCGCTTCTATGTCGAGATAGTGCGACTATATATATTAAATGTTAATTTTATATTTTGTACATTTTTTATGCCAATGGCTATATATTTAGCCATTGGCATATATTAACAATATAATACATGTGTTTGGTCAGTTGTCATGGCTCAGATTTTATGTTTGCAAAAATGTCAACTGCTTTCTACGGTTTACATTTCTGCATACTTACACTACACCTGCACCACTTCCTGAATCACTCCATACCTTCATTTGCATGCTACACTGCTGCACATGGGGTAATTAGCATATAGGGCTCGGGAGATGTGCGGGCATAGCGTACACAGGTAGTGCACATGGAAACAGCTCGTACCTGAATCGCTCTGTGGCCATATTTGGTGTTAGATCACCGATGCTACGCATGCACCTGGCACAAGCTTCATGAATCCCAGGGATTATCTTCTTAAAGCTCTCAATTTTAAGAGGGAACAAATAGAAAGATTCTCATTTAAACTTGGCAAGTTGCTAGAATCTAATAGCAACTGCCAGTATAATTCCCTTCTTTCAAGTAAAGTAGACCAAGCACCATCCCTGATATCTGTGGTAATGTTCTCTATGATAAAGAAACAAAAGGAATGTTCATTATTCTCAGAAATGTGTTTATATAGTGCGTTTGTGTCCTTCGGGTTATTTCATAGAAGTGCTCGTAGACACGTTTTTTAAGCTTCCTGTCTGTTTTTCCAGTGTAGAAACAACTACACTGGTTACAGAGGGCACACTATATAACCCTTTCAGTGTTACAATTATATTTAGACCTAATATAAATGTTAATATTATTAACATTAAATCCTTCTCCTTCTCTAATATATTTACAGTAGTGGCACATCCCACATTTCTTCATCTGTCCATTCATATTGGTGTTATTGCATCAGACTTTTTTTCTCAAAAGAACTCTTCAAGTTCTTAACCTGTCTAAAAATTGTGACTGGCTTATCAATATATGGTCTAATGTTCCTGTCTTGAGTTAAGATAGACCAATTCATACCCAAAATACTCCTTATATCAGCACTATCTATTGTAAATGTAGTAATAAATGAAATGTTATAATCCTTATTCTCACGCTCAGTGTTAAAAGAAATTTCATTAATCACATAACTCTCCCCTATTACTATTTCAGATAAAAGGGGTATGTAAAACTTCCTTTCTCTTTTGTTAACTACTTCTAATAGAACTTCATTTGCAAGTTTCGTAGGGTAACCTCTCTTCAAAAACATACCCTTTAAAGTGTCACATTCATTAAAAAATTCTTCAAAGCCTGATACCATCCGAGGAGCATGAATAAATTGTCCTTTAACTATTGCTCTTTTCTGTTTTTGTGGATGAGTACTAGTATACTGTAATGATTATATATTATATAAAGAGTATAATTTTTACAACAGAACTTGGAGCAACAGGAAATAATACAATTACACCAAGTAGGTAATAATGATGAACAAATAGGTGAGGCACCCAAAAAGGACAATGGTGATTACATTCTACCAGCATGTAATGTCACAACAAATAGTTTGGGTGATTTTAAGGTCTACAATTTCTCAAACATCAGTTTTAATGTAGAACAATGTGATGTTTTAGCTAAAGGGTTTACCTATCTATGTACCCTGGCTGCGTAGCAATGTGGCCAATACCCTAATGGATTTGAAATTGTACACACGAAAATTAAATTTTAGGGTACTATTTCATAATTCATTTACAGATCAGTTCATTAACCCCTTGGCAATCTCCAGTACATATAACCCCCCTTTGCATCTAATGGTAGCATTATTTGAAAAAAATATGTGAATTGGACGTTCAGAATTTATTTTTTAGTCACCGTGTGGTGGATGATTGTGACATCAAGGAAGGTGCTATTATTAAATAAATGAATGGCCTCTTGGACAACATTAGAATCATGAAACCTGACAAAGGAGGAGGTATTGTTGTATTGAATTTGGATGATTACAACAAGAAAATGTTATTTATACTTAATGGGAAGGCTTATGTAAAATTTTCCCTCAATGAACTGAATGGAACATATACAAAGATTAGAAATGAATTACAGGATTTATTTATTGATGGTTTTATAAGCACAGATGTCTTGAATTACTTAACTGTAATGCATCCTAAAGTATCAGTTATGTTTGGTCTTCCCAAGTTACACAAAGATTTACTACAGCCCCCATGCACCCCATAGTGGATTCTAAAGGTTCAATTACACAACCTCTGGCCAAGTATTTAAATTTTAATTTAAAATATTTTGTATATAAGGAAGCACATGTCTGTAAGGATTCATGGGGCTTTCTGAGGAATATTAATGGGATTTTATATTAAGCTTCATATATGCTATTAACTATAGATATAAAAGATTTATATTCAGTTATCCCTCATAAAGAAGGCTTATAGTGGTTTAATGAATATTTGTATGAGAAAAAGGTTGAACATTTTGATGTAATAATGTATACCCAACTTATGGACATTATTTTAAAGAATAATTTTATTTTATTTAATTGTGAGATTTTCCTACAACAAGAAGGTGTAGCAATGGGGTCAGCATGTAGGGGCTTTTATGATAGCATAGTATTATTCAATGGTAAAAGAAATATTTATTTCCCTCTGAGGTTTTTAATTATATTAGATACTATATGCGATTTTTAGATGATATATTTATTTTATGGGATGGTCTCTATGCTTTGATTCGCGAGTTTATAACATACCTGGATTCTACCACTCAGTTTTTGAAGTTTACACATCAATTTGATTTACATGAACTAGCATTTTTAGACATTATGTTAACTAAGGACTACCAGAAAAAGAAATTTACATCAAGAATATACAGAAAGGAGACATATTCAAATTCATTATTACATTATACTAGTACTCATCCAGTGGCAGATCCAGGAATTTACAAGGGGGGGGCGCAGTCTGGTTAGTTGAGTACCAGACTAGGGGTGGGAAATTGGGACACTGGGCTTGGTGGTTGTGGAAAGATCACCTTAAGAAACTCTGACATCATGTGTGAAAGACCACAATATACATTCAGTTACACATGATGTTGCTGTGGATTTGGTTCATAGGCGTTTCCTAGGCTGATGACCACAAGGGCATTTTTAAGCCTAGCCATGCATCCCAAATCTCTAACAAGTTAAAACACTCTTGATAAGTGTAAGCATGACCCTGGGAGATGAACCATTTACAGGTTACATGTGTCCATTTAAGACACAGGTGCCAAATCAGGGATGCATTTCTGTTTTCCCATCCAATTGTCCAAGGTGCACTTGAATTGGGTTAGGAAGGAACTCTGCTTCACATAAATGGGGAGCCTGTTCCACAGATTGGGTAGTCTCTGGGATACATATCTATCTCTCCAGCAGGTCCGATTTATATCACAGGCAAGGTTTAAGTCTTTAGAATGGGTAATTCTGGTGCTGTTTGTTTTGTGGATATGCAGGAGGTCCATCAGAGTGGGGTCTTACAATGCCCTGTATGCTAGGCATAGATCTCCCCTCAAAAGCCTGTAGGAACAGAATACAGGGATAGGGCCTTCAGGTGGTCTGCAAAAGATGTTTTAATTACACCCTGTATTCTTTTAGTGAGGAACATCTGTGGACATTCTAATTGTTGGATATGCCTGGTTAGGTACATACCAAAGGGGTCATTGTACTCAATGATAGGTCTGATGAAAGCAAATACAGTGGGACAATGACTTCCTTGGACTTAGTTGCCATACCTTTGTTTGTAAGTTGTGCAACATAGAATGATTTCCTCACCACTATAAACACGTGATGATCAAAGGCTAGATTACTATCTGTGTGTGTAGACACATGATGATCAAAGGCTAGATTACTATGTGTGTGTGTCTCTAAGTCCCTAACTACTGGGTCAACTTGAAGGGGTGTGTTTTCAATATTATAGTTACTAGGGATGGATGATTTCCCAAAGGATTCTATTATGCATTTCTTGGCTTTTAGTTTTAGTCTATGGCTCTGACACCAGTTGTTTGTTTGTGTGAGCCCCTCCTGGAGAACATTTGTGTCAGTGTGAGATTCAGTGATGGCTCCTAATTTGCAATCATCTGGAAATTTAGTCAGCCACAGACCATTGACATTGGCCTTGACTTCTGAGAAGTAAATGCCAAAAAGGAGCAGTCCAAGGACTGATCCCTGAGGGACTCCACTTGTGACTGGCCTCTTTGTAGAGGTAGATTACCCAGTTCTAACTTCCTGGGTCCTGTCTGTGAGCCAGTTGAATATCCACCAGATGACATGTGGGATTGTACCTAACCTCTTGAGTTTGTCAACAATGCATGAGAGGGTATTTTGCCAAATGCCTTGACCAGGTCAAGCTAAGCAGTGTGAATGATTTTGCCCTCATCCATTGCTTTGGTGACCTTCTCAAAGAAGTCCACTAGGTTAAGTAGGCATGATCTGGCCTTGACAGAACCAAACTGGGTTGGGTGTAGTGTCTGGAGGTTTACTATATCTCTATTGATCATCCCCATGATAATTCTTTACATGGCTTTACATATAAGACTAGTGAGACTTGTGGGTCTGTAGTTTCCCAGGTCTGTAGATGGCCCACCTCTGTGCAGAGGGATGACTGTTGCCTTTCTGAAGCACTAAGCCTGTTTGGAGGCTACAGTTAAACAGTAATTCCAGAGGCCCTGATAGGTTATGTTTCATGCTATTTCAAAGGCATCCTGGAATATTGTCTGGGCCCATTGATGCAGTGTTCTTGGTCTTAGACAGAGCATTAAGGACGTGTTCCCTAGTGATAGTAGGGGGAGTTATATTTAATAATATTTCCTGAGGAAGGTTGAAGGGGATAGGGATAAAGTTGGAGATGAATTTATCAGCCAGGAGGTTTGCTATATCTTCTGGCTCAGTATAGGTGGCTACATTCACAACGAGCTCTGCACACAATTGTGTATTGCCTTTGAGGTTGCTGACATAGCTAAAGAATGTTTTGTGGTTATACTTGGCCTGGGTGGACAAACGTACCTCAACTTTGGCTTTGGTAGACTTTATTTGTCCTCTGAGTTGTTTGTTTAGTTTGACAAGAGTGGTTTTATCCTACTGGGTGCTGCACCTCTTAATCTTTGCCATGATTTTCTTCCTCCTATTATACAGTCTATTGATTTTGTGATTCCACCAGGGTGGCTTGTGTTTTGAGTTAGTTCTGTACTTCTTCCTGGTAGGTACAGCTGCTTCTGTGCAGCTATTAACCTGCTTGTACAGGGTTTCCGTGAACAGTTCTGTATAGGCAGAAGTTTTCTCAGGGTTTATGGGGGCTTGAAATCTTGCCAGGTTCTCACTTAATAACAGGAAGTTAGCCTTAGAATAGTTCCTGAATATTCCTGGTTGAGCTGGGGGTCCAGGTTTATTGTTACTTCAAAGGAGAGTATTTTGTAGTCTAACCTTACCAGGAAAGGCATTACAGTAGGGGGTGTGCAGCAGTTTCCCATATTAGCGAGGACCAGATCCAGTATGGTTGCACCCCTGGTTGGTGTATTGACTATCTGGTTCAGGGAGTTTGTGTTTACAAAATCCAGGAATCTCTGTGCATGTACGTTTGGTGTCATGTAGGATTCCCAGTTAATAGTGGGGTAATTACAGTCACCCATGAAAATAGTATTCGTTGGATGGTTAGTGTTTCTAATAAGTTTAAATACATGGTATGGGTTTCTTGGGTCATGGAAGGGGACCTATAGCTTGCAAGGAAGTGGTACTGGATTTTACCTATGGTGATGTGAACATGGAGCATCTCACATGCATTGTCCTGTTTGACCAGCCTTGAAGTATATTTATTTGGATGTAGATAGAGACAGCTCAGCCTTTAGTCCCTGCCTGTCAAGTAGCTGGCCTAAATGTGTGGAAGACATAGCCTTGCACTGTTGGTGTGCTCTCCGTGGCTTTAAACCATGTCTCAGTAGATTTTGTTCCAGTCAGCTCCCCTGAACCCTCACACCATTGGCTGTAACTGCCTTTAAATAACTGACCTGTTGAATGTAATGTATTAGAACGAGAGCACTCATCCATCTACTTGCTTAACTGAATAAACTACTTGAAAGTCCAAGAAGGTGTCTCTAGTCCTCCCACAGGGAGGGTATCAGATAAGGAGTCCCCCAGATCTGCTAGCTAAAGTGATTTTTATCTGTACTAATCCTTTGTTTCTTATTAGTCCTCTCTCCACTGGGTCACAGGTGGGATACCAGACCTGACTTGAGCTTTCTGGATTACCTCTAGTCTCAGATGTCATTTAGTCACATTAATATATTTGCCTGACATGCTGCTAATGTTTCCATGTCTCCAAGGACTCCAAGCTGTGGTGGGTCATATGTTAGTCTCAAACACATAATTAATGTACTTGTCTGCACACTTTTCTTAAAATAGCATATCCTCTTATGTATCCTTATTTTCATTCATTCATTTCACGTTAACTAAAAAGTCCCTCTGAGCCAGAGGCCCTTAAGCAAAGGACTTTTGTAGTATAAGATTACACAGCAGAAGGCACACAGTTTCAAACCAAGTGATTATGTATATGGCAGTTACTAAAGAAAGCTGCATTGCTACATGGGTATGTGTAAATACAATAATTATCACTGAAGGACTAGTACAGAATTTGAAAGTTGGATTCCTTACACACATTGCAGTTTTACTTTACTTGCTTTTTTATTTACTTCTACAATGATTACAGATATTGAAATAAAATAGCACAAACACTAATAGCCATATGCAAACCAAACAACACAGTCTGACAGTGAAAACAGACAGCATGAGCAGAAAACTTCTCTGTCCTTGGAACCCACATCCATTGCAGTGGCATAAAACCACATTCAAAGAAAATGCAGTGGAGGATTAAGTTTACCTTTAGGCCATTTTCAAACCAAAGGCTCCTTACACACATTTTTACAGCCATACATATATGGTTGTCTTCTTTGATTCACCATCCTGATTGTACTAAATTATATTCCTTGCATAATACAGCACACTTGTTAGAATGTGGTTTAAATCTGAAGTTTTGAACATTCTAGTAAGCAATGAAACAAAACATATGAACCAATAATGACAAAACTACCCATTTCAAAATTTTTCAACAATAAAAGGCCACTCAGACATCTGTCATCACAATCTACCAATATCAGTCGATAAGTACAATCTCTGCAGAAGTAAAAGAAGAGGTTGCTACTGGCAAACAACTTTACACTTCAGTGCTTCATCTACAAATACAGTGCCTGTTGCCCTTGAAGAATTGATTGCCAATGTAACATTAAGAAAAAAAATTGGTAAGCTGGTAATATAATAATATAGGACTGACAAACCGACAAGTATGCATCTCATACAAAGGAAGACACACTCAGGAGTGCAGAACCCCTATCCCCCCTGAAAATGCACCAAATAATCAGCACTCCATCCACATGGTGTGGGAGTAGAATCCACAGCCTTCTGTACCAAAGGCAATTGCACTACTAACACTGCTTTCAAATTCTACAGCACAGTGACTGCCATTCACTAAACAAAACAGTTAGTTGCATATTGAAAACAGACTTAACATGAGCAGCAGTAAATTTCTCTTTCCTTGAAATTCACAGTTCCATGAAAATGTAGTGAAATTCACTCATAATCCCTTGAAAATGCACTGAAACACACTCCCTGAAAATGTATTGAAACTCAAACTCACAACTGTGTCAGCATTCTGGTAGTTAGTCTAGAGGATTCAGGCTCTTGTTTCCTGTAACCAAGTTATAGGGTCAAGCCTGATCAAGTTAATTGACTAATCTGCCCCTCCCCAACTAGGGCATTACATACCATATCTCCATACCGCTCAACCCCTTAGTACAAGAAATCTGGACAAAGCCTAAAATAATGGAGATACAATGGCCCAAAAATAGGGATAGATTTTAAATATTTTTCGTTTTAACTTAGAAAGTTGCTAGAATAACAGGATTTGTGTTAGCATGCATTTTTTGAAGGATATGAAGGCTGAAACTCATACATCATTATTTAGTGACTTCAGTCCTCTGTGAATTTCCAGAAAACCACAAATTTTATGAGGAATTAGCCAAAAATATGTGGCAAAAAAATCTGGTCATTTGGGAGGTATGTTAAAAACAGATACTGGCTATTGCTCTTGTCACCCCTATAGTGCCTTTTTTAGGCAAGGTTCAAATGACAAATTCACCACCATAACAGGAACAGGCAAACAAAAACTGAGGGTAATGCTACTCAATGCTAGAAGTCTAAATCTCAAAATGCACTCACTCGAGACACTCCTTAAAATGGAGAACATCGATATTTGTGCAGTGACTGAGACCTGGTTCAAGGCTCCAGAGAGCACCCCTGCACTACCAGGCTATAACTCATACCACACTTTTCGGCCATGTAACCTGAACCGTAACACCAAAGGTGGAGGTGTGTCCATATTCACTAAGGATATCCACACCTCCAGGCTAGTTGCTCAGCATAATGCACCCGAGGTTATCCAAGTGCAACTAACTCTGGGCAAAACTCCAATCCGAATTATAGCTTGCTACAGATGCCCCACCATGCCCCAGGAATCCTACTCCTCTTTTCATGATGTTCTGGAAAGTATTAGGGTTCAACCAAACACCCTAGTAATGGGTGATTTCAACTATTCCACCATTAACTGGGAAAACTACTCATGTACCAACTCCTTCACGCAATGCTTTCTGGAATTCATAAATTCCAATGCCCTGGATCAACTTATCCACACCCCCACCAGGGACAACAATACCCTAGACCTAGTCATTACCAATATGAGTGACCAGTGTTCCACACCTGAAGTCAACTCCTCGTTGGTCCAATATGACCATAAGCTAGTCACCCTAGATATCCACATCCCGCTCCCACCCCCCCATTAAGAAAACCATGGTAAAGAATTTCTCCAAAGCCAACTTCATGCTTCTTAAGACAGAAGTGGTGAACTTCATGACACCCATGCAGATGGACAATACAGTTACGACTGCTGAATCCTACACAAATGCACTCTATAAGCACTTACACGAGTGCATGGATCTTGCTATCCCAAACAGAACCAAGACACTATCCTCCAAAAAACGGAAGCCAATCTGGTGGTCCCCTGCCATAAACAAACTGTACAACAGAAGGAAGAAACTGTTGCAAAAGAGAGTGAAATCCCATGAGTGGAGGAGCTCCCTGGTTAGCCTCAGTAAGAAGCTGAGATCCCTTATAAGATCCTCCAAAGCTAGCTATGAAAACAAAATTGCCACTGATTCAAAGGACAACAACAAGGCATTCTACAGCACTGTCTGCACTATTTTAATAATATATTTTAAAAAAACTTCTTAATACCGCATGGTAGTGTCTTCTCCTTTAAGGAGAACCATGCATGCGCTACACACACACCACCATGGAAGTGAACATGTTCAACACTTGGGCGCTGAATTTAAGCTATCTGTTCCGCCGGCATATCCTGCTGCAGCCTGAGTAAGGCGATTAATTAATGAAGTTTTATTTTTCTCCATATGACAGCAGTGCATTTCTTTGACTTATGTTTGAAACTGCACCTGTCCATTTGGTACCTACAAAATAATATGTTTGTGGAAGTCGATTTGTATAGCTACAAGGCATATGAAGAAATAAGGAGGCTGGTAAGGTGGCACTGGCCACGGTTTTGGTTTGGGTATTTCTAGATGTCTTTATGTTGAACTTCAGTGAATGCGATAAATGTGAGGAAAAGAAAGAGCAGTCATTGCTGCCTGCATTAAAAGGTAATTTCTATCTGGAAAGGCTTTATTTAGCTAGTGTATGACAATGACAGGTGTGTCAGCAATGCTAAATAGTAGTTAAAAAAGCTCCTTGTGTCTCCAGCCTAACCGAAGTTTGCCCTCATGTAACACCCACAGAAAAGTATTACACCTGCTCCATTTAATTTACACCGAGTTCCGCAGTGCAGTTTTACACAAAACAGAATTACCAGAAAAAAAAGTTAAGCCGGAGGAACGATAGTAAAACTTTTGCTCCCTCCCATTTATCCTACATATTATGTCAAAATCTAGGTCCATACTTGACACGTTTGTGTCTGTCAAATGAAAGTAATCAACAGTTACCTACCTGATTTTAGTAACACGACATTGTGTATATAACAAAATCACACAGTACAATAAAGGGACTACAACGAATAAATTGTGTTTCTAAACTGAGCATAGCTGTATTTCGCTGTCTCATGCGCTCGTAGTTTCAAGTTACCAACGTAGATTTTTTTTTCACTCTGTAAAGGAGAACTGCTATGATGTGGAACTGTTTAACTAAACTACAGGCGAAGTCACAAATGACAGAAAACGTTTACAAGGAAAGACTGTCAGGTTCGTTTAAAGGAAATAGCTTTCTATATGTATGCCCAAGTGTTGAACATGTTCACTTCCGTGGTGGCGTGTGTGTAGCGCACGCATGGTTCTCCTTAAAGGAGAAGACACTACCGTGCGGTGTTAAGAAGTTTTTTTAAAATATATTATTAAAATAGTGCAGACAGTGCATTTTTTGAGTTCCAAACAGCTTTAAAAAGGGGGCGGCGTGCACCCCTGCGCCGATGCCTAAATCCGCCACTGTCATCCACAAAAACAGAAAAGAGTAATAGTTAAAGGACAATCTGTTTGTGCTGCTCAGATGGTATCAGGCATTGAAGAATTTTTTAATGAATGTAACACTTTAAAGGGTATGTTTTCGAAGAGAGGCTACCCTATGAAACTTGTGAATGAAGTTCTATTAGAAGTAGTTAACAAAAGAGAAAGGAAGTTTTACATACCCCTTTTATCTGAAATAGTAATAGGGGAGGGTGATGTGATTAATGAAATTTCTTTTAACATTGAGCGTGAGAATAAGGATTATAACATTTCAATTATTACTACATTTACAATGGATAGTGTTGATATAAGGAGTATTTTGGGTAAGAATTGGTCTATCTTAACCCAAGACAGAAACATTAGACCATATATTGATGAGAGGCCAGTCACAATTTTTAGAAAGGGTAAGAACTTGAAGAGTTCTTTTGAGAATAAACTTCAATGCACTAACACCAATATGAATGGACAGATGAAGAAATGTGGGATGTGCCACTACTGTAAATATATTAGAGAAGGAGAAGTATTTAATGTTAATAATATTAACATTTATATTAGGTCTAAATATAATTGTAACACTGAAAGGGTTATATTTTGTGCCCTATGTAACCTGTGTAGTTGTTTCTACATTGGAAAAACAGACAGGAAGCTTAAAAATCGTGTCTACGAGCACTTATATGAAATAAAAACCTGAAAGGACACAAACACACTATATAAACACATTTCTGAGAAAAATGAACATTCCTTTTGTTTCTTTATCATAGAGAACATTACCACAGATATCAGGGGTGGTGCTTGGTCTACTTTACTTGAAAGAAGGGAATAATACTGGCAGTTGTTATTAGATTCTAGCAACTGCCAGGTTTAAATGAGAATCTTTCTATTAGTTCCCTCTTAAAATTGAGAGCTTTAAGAAGATAATATTTATTTTATATGTGTATGTATATATATATATATATATATATATATATATATATATATATATATATATATATATATAAATGTTTTAGGATTTTATATTAAAGTTGTGCACATATTTATTAATATTATTAATTTTATATTTAGTTTTTATGTATTAATTTGCTTATGACTTTAAGGGCTGTGGTTAGTAATGATGACAGTATGTATGACAAGATTTAAAAATGGTTTCCTTTTTCTTATGGATTGTCTGATGACGTTCTGCGTATAGGACGAAAGTGCTTACCGGTTTTCTATTGTCTGTTTATAAATTTCATTTGCACTTGAGATTTGTGGCATTTGCTTACTTTTTGGAGTCTGCCCTGTTCCTTATCTGCAGTGGTATTCAGCAGTTTCTTTTGTAATTTTCGTGTATATTTCTTGAAATAATAATATATAGTGATAACAATCTGTAGTTGTGTATGCAATATATACTGTATTACAATACTAGAATGCCTGTAATTCATTTTCATATGACTAAGATTTTATCAGGCATATCATCTTATATCTTACTGAATTATTCTTCTCATGCTTTTTATTTCTTCTCCTTAGTTGTACTAAGAATAGTATTTTGCAAATTTTTACTTTTATCTTGTGTAATCAGTTGAAGACTTAACAAAACTATACCGGTCAGTTATCTTACTCAATAAATAAATATATTAAGCAGATATGATTTTAAAGTGACAATAACAAAGCATAAATAAGTGATTTCCCATCCTCTGATCAACATGAGGTTGTTCAAAGTGATCTCTATACTTGCCACAATATTTATGGATTTTTCACATTTGTTTACCTGTCCTCTGATTCTTCTTATATTCTTCCTTTTGTTTTTTGACACATTCAGTTGTTTGATTTTTTTGTCTACTTCTGGTTTGATTTCCATTCTAGCTTGAAGCTTGAATCCTTCTTCTAAATTAAGCAGTATAGTCACCTTAGACTTCCTCTCCTTATGTTGTAAAACTTTCACTGTGTTGGAATTTGATGAGGTCAGCAGACATGTATGCAGTCAAATGGCTGCAGACATGTAATGAATTTTGAGGAGGCCTGTACCTCCTTCAGATCATGGTATATATAATCTCGGTATACAGTCAATTTTATATATCATTCGATAAGCATGAAGCTTTTTTCTTGTTTTTCTGTCTAACTGATCTCCAGTTCCTTTTGGGGTCAGTTAATCACACCAAAACTGTCAAGTTAAAACACAAAGAACAAATTGGTTTATAGCTTGGACTTTATTCCTAGATGTCAAGGCTGTTTTCAATAGTTTTAATCTTCTGAAGTATTCCTTTCTGAGTTTTATTCACATTTGTTTATGTTCTATTGCTGATCTTTCATCAGTTCCCAAAGATTTATATTATATGCATCTTTCTGCTCAAGTTCCTTTATATCATATTCCAGTCCTAGATTGATAGTTTCTTGGTACTGCAACTTTCCTGCTTTAAATATTTCTTTTGCACATTTATCTAGACAAAATGTTATGCTTATATCATCTGAAAAAGTTTTAACCACTTGTGGTTGTGCTTTTAACTCCTAATCTGATGAACAATATGGTTTTAAGTCATCCACAAAATGTAGATGAGAAATCATTACTCAAATGTTTGTTTTCTGGGACCAAATTGTAACTAAGCCATACCCAAAGATTTGACAAAATCTGTGTAGGCTGCGTGTAGAGCCTACATGGAATGTACCAGTGTATACAGCCACAGTTCTCCCTCAGCAACCCACCATGCATATTAATCATGACATGCTGCTGAGGGAGATCACAATAGCATGGATATTGAACCCATGCAGGCAGTAGTGGAGTATCCTGTGGTTGTGGATTGTGCAGGGAATTTTTGGGCAGATGTTATGTACAGGAGAAGAATCCCTGTAATGTACCCTGCTAGTGTAGAAATATGTCTAACTTTTAATATTTTTTGTTTTATTTTGTATTTTTTTTAATGCCTATTTGAGCAGCACAGAGCACAACAGTGCTGAGGTATGCTTACACATACATAGCTGACATGTGCTAGACATCTAAAAACAGAAACCGGATGCAATTAATTATTACTTTGCTTTATTTTAATGCCCGTTTACACAGCATTGAGTGCAGCAATGCCGAGCTACACTTTCACGTGCACAGGTGACATCTGCCAGACATCTGAATAGAAACTGGATGTAATTATGTGTTTTTGTCTACAATTTTTTTTTTGAATGGCCATTTGCACGGCACATTGCTTAGCCATGCTAACAGATAGCTTAGTAGTATATGTCATGGTATAGTGTTTTTCTTACTATTCAAGTAGCTAAATAGGTAGAATTATAGCCTAAAGTGTTGTAGGTCCTTGGATTGAGTCCCCAGCAGTCATATCTTTTTACATTTAATTCTGTGGAAATATGTGAGGTGACCTAAAGGGTGGTTTAATGTAAAAACAAAATTGTTACATTTGAAAAAGCTGCACGGTGTTAAGCACTGTTTAAACATGGTCAAATGCTACTCCTGTTTCACATTGATAAGCTTCTCTAAAACACAGTTGTGTGAGTTTACATCATGCTCAGTGACACTGAGTGGGATTGCATGATGCTAAGCAATGCAGGACTTTTTTGAATGTTACAATATAATGTGAAAGGGTGGGAAAACAGCCTATATTAAGGGCAATAGAAAGGAATTCCGCAGCATTTGTTGGATTGTTATTAACCTGTCGATATGCCTGGTGGTGTTGGTGAGGGAGAGCGCTTTCAGGCACAGAGGTGGGATGTGAAGGAGTCCAGTTTTTTGGACTCCTGGTCCATAACTACAAACCCGAGCTGTTGCAGGACAATTACCAGGGCTCAGAATGTAAAACTGAAGCCTAGGATCAGTTGGCCAGGAATCTTACCAGTGCTACTGGCATCCTTCTCACTGGAGAGCAGTGTCATCACCACTATGATGACCTGAAGTGAAGGAAGAGGAGAACTTTGGACACCTGGGTCCAAGAGGCTAGGGTTGGGCATGCCCCACAGGTATGTAAGTACGTTTATCACTAGTTTACTAAAATATAAGCTGGATCTGTGGAAAACTGGTATGCATTATGGTGTGCTTCTCTTCCAACAGCTGCAGCAGAACAGGCTTGCAATGTCCATCTCATGCTGGGCGCCTGGCCAGGGTGCACCATGAGTGTGGTAAGGATGGACATTTTCTGATATCTGTAGTGTAATAAACAATAAACAATGCCAATAACAATAATCAAGAAGGTGTAAAGCAGGATTGTGGTTTGATAACTAATGTGTTGAAATTAGTGCAGTAGGGCTGTATTCACTGCATGTCTGCTCTAATGTTGCTACAGTCAACTGTAAAACTGAAATAAATAAAGAATATAAAAGTAATTGCCTGATAAATGTATTGCACAACCCACAGTATGGTTCAGGACAGTCTGCAGCCCACTTTCAGTCACATAATGCTCTCTATTCCTCCCACTCCAGAAACAAGGTATATGGGTAAGGTAAACCACGTTCTGGGCAGATATCAGGTTTATACTTCACAGATTCTAAGGAGCAATAACAATAAAGTGTAATGCAAGAGTGTGGTTTCAAAAGAATGTGTTGAAATAAGAGCAGTAGGGCTGTATTCATTGTGTGTACATTCTAATGTCACTGCAGGCAATTGTAATATAATGTGCACATCTCCTGCAATCACAGCTTTTGTGTTCTAGTCCTATGCCTGACAACTAAGACATGATGGCTGTCTAGTCTACTTAATGTACACAAACATACTCCTCAACTGTCATGATTTTTTATAATATAACGATAACTGCCCAATCTGTGTGGTCCATGATAAGCAGATAAATGTTTACCTGGAATGCAATGTATTTGTAAATCTGTTTACAGAACACCTTGATAGTTATGAACATGCATAATATGTCAAACCAGTTCCGTGTAGTTGTGCACCTGCATTTGTTAGTGCTTGGCCCATACTGTCCCATGCTAACAACTTGAGAGATATGCACGTGCTACAACATCTATAGAAGAATTTAAGTCACTGTACTCACAAATGACACTGCACACCTGTACAAGTATGTATTAGTACCCTGTGTATTAATATCATCTGCAACTTCACTTATGGTATGTTTTTCTCTCTCTCACCACTCCTTATTGTCTTTAATTTATTAATGTTAATGTGTAATGTCCAAATTCATCTACAAATTCTGTCAAAGTGCACAGATGTTGCTGTAGAAGAAATGGATAGCTATGCTTCTTTCCTACCCCTTCCTACACATACCTACCTGCCTTTCACTATGTTTTTCCCCCTGCTCACACCCCATTTCACCACTGTCCTATTTCCTAATTTTTCTTTTCTTTAAAGAATTTTTGAGTGATGCTGCATGATGTGAAGTGTTGTGCAGAGTCACTAAGCTCAGCTAAATGGAGCTAAATTTATATATGTGTTTTTGAATGATAATGAACATGTACAAAATAAACACCTGTCCCCCATTTTGAACCTGAGACCATTGCACCTGCAGACCATTACATTAACCTACCACACCACACAGCTGTTAACTAAAACAGGTGGTTTAAGCAAAACATAGTAATTGCAAGTTACCATAATTAAGCATGTGTAAGCGGAGATGGACATTGTGCTGCATCGCACAAGTTTGCTGAAAAACAAAGGGATACCTGGGAGTGTAATTTTTGAGTCTGGTACAGGACTACACCACTAGAAAGACAGACAAAGACTAATGACTACAAAGTCAGGCACATAATAATGGATGTAATGGAGGTATTTCACAGACTATAAGTGTGCACCTATACCTTCAAAAATACACATGCTGTAACAGTGACTCAGTAGCTCAGTCTGTTATATGCTTTGCAAACAGTAAGTTTTGCACACATAGTCCTGGGCTCAAATCCAGTAGTGTTTAGCGTTTAAATTACATTATTGTGAAGCTAACAATGAATTACTGAGTCATGCACTCTTTATCAATGCAATGCATTTCAAATGAAATCTCTGCTTTTCATTGATGGAAGTCACAGACCTGCAGATGGGAACACACTTGACATATCCCTATAGCAATGCTATAAGTGCATAAAGTGTCAGGTCATGCATTAGTATGCATTCATATAGGATTTTAACTTAGGTAATGAAAATGAGGCCCACTACTATCAGAGTGCACCACACAATAATTTCATAATAATATTACAGATTAGCACGGCTGCACAACTAATATACACATATGGTGGTCCTGTTAGTAACAAGGACTGCCAGAACACACATTCCAAATGACTACCTTAATGTAATACATAGCCTGACAGTTGCCCAAAGGGTTGACATAATAGTATATATACCCCCTACATTGCTCAAGGACACAACAAGCATGTTGCCTAGTACTCTGTTAATGATACCATTGCCTAACATACTTACCTAAAACACATGCCTTAATTTGCAGTGAAAGGGGTACCCTCACTCTGGCTCTGCCTCTACAATGCTGCCACAGCTCCCATAGTTACTCTTACAGCTTGTTGTCTTCCAAAGTTTTCACACTCTCTGCCTAGGCCTATTGCCTGCACATCAGCTGCAGCCTGTAGCACGCACATCTGTATGTAAAAGTAGCTGCTACAGACGTACCCTCTGCAATGATGTAGTATCTTGATCCCAGTAATGTCCAGTGCCACATATCAGAAAGGGGTTCTAATCGACATGAAGGCCTTGTATCTTGTTCAGTGGATTCATGTCATTGGCTTATTACACTGCAAATCAGCTGTGTTGGCTGCAATTAGCATTTCAGAACCACAGATCGGTTAACAGCCAATCACCTGGTAATAAGAACCATGTTAAAAAGGCAAACAGCTGGCTAGCAGAACCAGTCTGTATGAGACTTACGTTAGACAGTAAACATGTTACCAAAACCTTTATATATCTGTGCATATCAACAGAGAAGTATTGTACTCTATCAGGTATGTAACCTTTTTGTTTGCAACATGATGCATATGTGTGAATATACTTAGGGGGAATGGGGATTACAGCATTAAGCCTTTCTTACAACTGTAATGATGACATGTCATTGAGCTCCAGATTTGTTACACACATACAGAGGATGTACAGTGTATTAAGGGTAGAATGTTTTTTGTCAATGTGGCACACTTGTCTTGTGTGAATGTCACTTTGTAGTGGTTGCAATATCACACTGCTATTTGTCTGGCACTGTTGTTTTGACATATTGTCAGGGGGGGTGGCCCCTAGGGTACACACTACAGTTGACTCCTGCATTGGGTGTGTGATCATACAGCAGTATCTGTCATGACACACATGAGAACAGCTGACTATTGCTAGTATCATAGTTGTATCCACACAGTTATTATGTTGGCAGACTGTGGAATATGAAATGTATGATCAAGCAGTGGATACTGCCAGCCATTCTGTTCTTGCTGTATCTCTACGGATCTCATACTATTGCACAAAATCCTACCTAACCAAAACCAAAACAACTGAACACACTTTAGCGAAAGTGCTTTTCACCAAAAAAGCACTTTCGCTAAACTGTGCAAAAAAAATATATAACAAAATTGAAAAAAAAACATATTGCTCACGTACCCCCCATGTGGGGAGGCTGCACCCCCACACCCCCTACTTTTTTATTCTCACTCTGAGATTGCACTACAGTAGGAGAAAGGGAATGTTCCCTTATCCCCACTGTACTACAATCTCAGCAACGGCCATTCCCCCACGTTTTGCTTTTTTTTTAGCACACTTTCACAAAAGTGCTTTTTTGGTGAAAAGCACTTTCGCGAAAGTATGCTCAGCCATTTCACATTTTGTGAAATGGCCGTTCAATGAGCAGTATGGGTCCCATATCTACATAGTGTACTTCCATGCATGTAATCCTGACATGTGTTGCCATTTTGCTGTCTTTCATGAAACATGTATGCCAGACACCATGCCCCTTTTATGGATGCTGAGAATGATAAAAATCCTGGAAGGCCTTTGTCAGCACCATGGACTCCTACTGTCCAGGAGGAGGTAAAATTGGGAACAGCGGGCAGCATTATGAGCTGACCTTGTCCATAATGTGAATGCCATAGGTCACCAGAGCAGGAGATATGAGCAGGTTTAACACCGTGCCACATATATGATTAATGCTGCGCACAGAAAACCAGCAGATATGGCCAGGCATCGTGATGTCACCAGTTCAGGGCTTGCAGAAGAACAACCACTCTCAGCCACTGAGGAATTCCTGGAAAACCTTGGAACACACAACAGTTTTGAGTCATCCATCACACCATATATTGTGGATGTGGGAGCCACAGGTTTCCATGCCAGAAGAGCGTCCAAGTAGGTTTAGTTTGATCAGCATTGGAATAGTGTAGCATTCAGGGTGTCAGAGTGTACATACTTCTGTGTGGGTGTCAGGTGTTTCTTCTGTGGGAGGAGTTTAACTGCAGTTTAAATCTCATGCTCAGATGTTGACCAACATAACAATTAACAAAGTAGCTACTGTAAATGTGAGATATATGGACGTATTACCCTGTTATAGTGCAACTTTTCATAGGTCCCTCAGGAATTAGACAAGGCTGTGGTCCTGCTCCTGGTAAGCACAGCACTGTTTTGTTACAGATGTAGATTTATTGCAATGCATTCCCTAAATGTCATCCCAGGCCTGCTGACTGGATTGCTGTACTATTGGCATGATTGCCAACTGCACAGATATTTTTGAGTGTACATTCTTTAGAGTCATACCTATGCCTTTAGCTGTGACCACACTGATAGATTTGACAGTATTGTCAGGACATTACATTTTGCCATATGTGTCTACTGTGAGAGTCTTCACAAATGTCAAAAGTGTACCTCATTGTTGCTGATGACATTGCTATGTAAAAAGCTTTTATTTATAAGTAACTACAGATGTTTATGGAAAAAGTAATGTCCTCATGTCCTGCTATATGAAGTTGGGGGTTAAACAGGTCTGTAATAATGACAACAGTGTAGACAGTTTTGTGTATATTGCAACATAGTGCTACAGAGCATAATAGTGCAGGTATTAACTTACTGCTTTTCCCTATTTAACACAGGTGACCGACAGTTGACTGGGGTGTGGGGTTAGTCTCTGTCCCCTAGACAACCTAATGTCAGTTTCTCTTCAAACTGTGATGATGATGGTGGCCAAAGTGACCCACAGGTGGGGGTTGCAGGGGGTGAATCTGTCCAGAGGTTTACATCCCTCTTCTGCCCTCATTATCACTGCAGACAGTCTGTATGCCTACACATACCCAGTCTCCAGAGGCAACAGGAAAGTGTGACAACTATGGCTCCAGTGAGAGTAGACACTGGCCATAGCCAGAAAGCTGGCAAGGTTCCACACAGGTAGATTGATAGGGGTGTTTGTAGGAGGGCTGCTGTCCTTCCATAACCTATTGCAGGTGTCTCATCATGAGTTACTCAGCATATATTTCAGGCTGTCATGGAGGCACAGGTACATTCTGAAAGAAGTCCCCGACAAATGCAGCACAGTCTGACATCAATGACTGCCTCCACTGCATTGGTGATACCCTGGATTGGTTGACTGATGCAGTGGAAAGAAGGTGTTCTGAGACAGATCGCAGATTATCTGTATTGGAACACACATTGTCGGTGATGGGACATCTGGTTGGAGTTAAGCGTCAGCCTCATGGATGTAGGTCAGCAACTACATCTGCTGAGAGTCCACATGGCCATGCACTATCATGCTGCCATAGTGGCAGTACATCCAGTGCTCCAGAGGGGAGTGTGCTGTCCGCACCAAGACATGGCAGGCCATGGGCTTGTGGTCCTAGGTGTTCCTGTGGAGGACACAGTCCCAGCAGACAGCAGTAACTGTCAGGTACTAGCACCACCTCTGCCCTTGGCAAAGGAGGTGCCAGTGCAACTCCTGGCAGAGCCAGTTCTCATGTTTGAGGGCAGTGGTGGTGAACTGCTAGCTCTACCATGCATGGTTCAAAGCTGTCTACCATATACACATGTAGGGATAGCACTGAGCTTGACTGTGTTCATGCTCACACTCACACGCCACTGTCAAATTCAGGTCACCTACAGACACACACAGCACATTTCCATGGTCCATCTTGCCTGCTTCCCTTCCTGACTCATACACATGCTTTCAACATACTGGGTCAGCCTAGGCTTCCTCCACCCCCATACAACACCCTGTGCAGGTGATGATACCTGTGAAACATCCGTATCATCATCATCATTGATGCAGGGAAATTAAGCTATGTATCTGATGCACAGGGTGACAATATAAATTAATATGTAATTGTGTAATGCAGTGTTGCTTTGCCATGGCACTTGTACTGATCACTGACAGATACTGTATGCTGATATTTATGATAAGTAAGCCACATAATTTTGTGTACCTTATTTGTATGATGTTGTAATGGCTGAATACTTACGCAATGAAAGGTGTATCATGGACCTGTTTATGGTTCAGTTTTAGGAGCCTGTAGGGGAGTCCTATGGATACACAGTGGCAATAAACTCATAGATGTCAGCACAGTTTGGAATGTCAGCATGGAAGAAATATGTCTCCAGCAAGGTACAGCACTTATAGGGGCATGGCTCCATATGGTCATATGTGTATAACAGGCTAACAAGGACAATGGTATCACACAGCATACTCATGCACCCCTAATCTATGAAAAGGTCTGATACCTTTGATAAGTGTCACCAGGGTTTCTGGAGCTAACACATCTACAAGCTGTGGTGATGGAGATGACCCATCTACAAATTTCCAGTGTCCATTACAGACATTTGTCCTACACTGGTTATAATTGTGTTGTTCTGCTTCCCACTGTGTAACTTGCACATGATGTGTATTACAGCAAACGTGTGCTTCACATGCATAGGGAGCTTATTACATGTAGAGTGTAGTGTCTGTGTTACATACCTGTCTCTTCAGCATGTACTATTTATACCACAGTGATGGTGTAGGTTTGTAGAATAGGTAATACATGTGTTAGTCCAGTGGATAAATGGGAGGCACACAGTAGGATCTGACACCTCCCTGTATGGCAGCCATGCACATCCCCTCCAAAGTATGTAGGAGACACACTACACATGTACAGTCTTGACATGGACTGCATCGGACATGTTATCTACAATGTGTATTGGTGTACCATGGGACCTGTGTGGCTGTTACAGTTGTAAGATATGCCTGTGTAGTGACATAGCAAAGGTGCCACTGTACTCAATGATAGGTGTGATGACTGCCAAATACAGTATAAAAATGACAGTCTAGGATTTACATGCCATACTTTTCTGTATGGGTTGTACAAAATTGAATGGATCCCCACATCTCAGAGACCAGTGAAAGTCAAAGGGTACATTAGTCTCTGTGTCCATATGTCCATGAGTAATGGCTCAACTCTGTGCAGATACTACTATATTTTCCAAGGGTGGATGACTTCCAAAAGGATAGCTTTGTGTAGTCTTTGGCATGTACTATTTTCAGTGGCTCTGACAACAACTGTGTGCCTCAGGCCATCCTGGATAACTGTTGGTTCTGTGTGGGATTTGGTGACAGCTCCTAATATGCAATCACCTGCTAATGTAGTCAGTCAGAGGTCACTGACAGTGGTTGTGACTGCAGAGAAGGGAATGGCTACAAGAGGTACTCTATTAATGATGTCTGAGGGAAGTCCACTGGTGACTGGCATCATTGTAGTGTAGGCCTACCCAATGCTATTTTCCCAGATTATGACTATCAGACACTTGCCTATCCACCAGCTGATATACCACTCTGTAAATAACCTACACCATTTTCAACAAGGCCTTTTGGCCTAATATTTTCAAACACCTTGTCAGGACATGGTAGGTGGAGTGAGTTATATTCCCATCATCCCAATGACGTCCACCGGATAGGTTAGGTAGGCATGATCTGCCCTATAGCAAAACAAACCATGTTTTTTCCAGTGTCAGTAGGTCTACGACATTTTTACTAATTGTATCCATGCGAACTCCTTTCATGGCTTTATATATCAGATGACTGAGAGATCTAGGGATACTGCTGGGCACTGCATGGTAGTTGTCCTCTCTGCAACTAATTACTGACGTTACTTCCACCATGTTCCAAGAAAAGAGTCATCCAAGGTGTCTGTACAGAGCACAGACAAACAATGCAAGGAAGTTTAATAAGTATACCCTGTAAAAGTAAGGTGGGAGATTTTGCACAGGTATTCTGCACCTGGACACTACTTGAGTGGTGCATACTACAAAGACATATTTACCTTGTGAAAAATGTGGAAAGCAGGAGAGTCCCTTGTATTGCTGGTGCCTGGCTACTACTACTGCTGGTCTCACCACAACTACTCTCTCATGGGATACCATGCGCCAATACTTTTTCCATCATCACACACTAAATGTTACTATGAAGCTCATGATGAGAAGCAGGACACAGGCTGTTTGTTCATCCACATAGTTGTCCCACATCATGAAATGCTCTGTAGACTTCACATACCCTTCTATAGGTAGATGCCTTCATTAACAACCTGAGCAATTCATTGACTTTTGCATGCATTGTGCCTTCTGTACCAGGGCTGGTGATATGTCACTAGTGAACTGACCAGATGGTGATTAGGAGCACAACTGCAGTGTCACAAAATAATGTGTAATGTTCAGTGACATAGATGTCCAGGCTTGCTGAAACAAGCAAAACAGTGGTGGTGATCCATCTTAGGTGACAATTTCGCAGCACTTCACATTCTTCCCTTCAACAGATTAACTGTGGATATCTGCGTGATGTGTCTGTGAGGCCTACTGCAGAGGACTGGCCACCTTTGGCCAAAGTGTGTCCACCTGCTACATGTCCTAGATATGTCATACTGTACAGTTATGTACCTGGAACACATGTCTGTGTTCCCACATGTCAAACAACAACCAGTTTGCTGTCTGGTTGATAGGCATTGTACACTTTCAAGGGTTGCAAGGCTTGCAAGGCCAACGTGTATACAGTGATTTGTTTTATTTACACTGTTTTTTTCTTATATTCTGCTTTTAATTGCATATTAAAACTTGAACAGAGACCACAGCTGTGTATCTTGCGAATCAGACAACATTTTTTCTACCCTCCCACCCTGTTACTGTTATGTTGTTAAATACTACTGTCTTTCTAGTTGCCTGCCTCTTATGTTAATTTGATCATATATCTCCATCCCCTCTCTCCTTCACTGACTGGTGTGAGTAAGCACAAAACTATAATTTTGTGAAATCACCCCCCTTCAACTATTTAAATTTATTGGCCATCCCACTGCATTCCATAGTACCAGAATACAAAAGTACCCACCCCCTTTCAATATATCTTGCTCTTTTAAAAATAGAGGCTCTTCACCTAGACAGCTAAACTTAAGTTACCTACTTTCATATCTAACTGCTTAATGCACACTGCAGTGTTTAGGATAAACCATTTTTTTCATCTTACCTTTAAACATCCATTGCAAGACTATCAGTTATTGGAGAGCCCACATTCTGCCTTTAAATAGTCATCTTGGAATTACTGCTTCAGTTTTCCCCTGATTAGAGAAGGAATACAGGAGCATTATTTCATGGAGACTGCTGATCACCAGAAAGCCTAAAAGCTGCTTTATAGGTAACAGCTTGGAATCTGTGCTTATATTCTGGTCCTGGTGAGAGAAGGAGCAGAGTACATTGATCCTGACTATTTTTGGTTGGAGAGTGAGTGTCTGTACTTAATATTCCTGACTGGTCTGGTTGCTATTCAAGGCATCTACCAGGAAATGGCATCATCTGGGACAAGATTGTGGATCACTAAGCAGGCTGTGGCCTGCTTCTCATCTTGAGATTGGCGCTAACATTTTGCTTCTGGTGAGAGAAGAAGCAAAGGAGCATTGTATCCCAACACAGTTAAGCTGTGGTGAGACCCAGTATTAGTAGTAGCTAAACAGTAGCCATTCATACAACTACCATCTTTTTTTTTCATTCTTGACAAGCTAATTCTTTGTTTTCCTTAAGTACTGCTTGATTTGTTTCTAATTTCAGATTATCCACTTAAGCGCTTCATCCTTAAATTTTCAGGGTCTGCGTATTAGTTTCCCTTCAAGTGTTTGGCAGTGCTCTGTGTAGATTCAGACAACTTGAGTGAGATTTTTCCTACAAAAGCACAATTGAAATTTCTTCAATACCTAGCTGCACACAGGACAACTAGTTTGTAGTGACAAGCACTATTCCCATAGTTGCAAACCAGATACTCCTGACAGTGATTGATATTCTTACTCCAGCTGTCTAATCAATAAAAAAGCATCTGTTGCCATGGATATGAACTTTCCTACTGTCTCTGTTACTAGATTGGTGGATATGGGCATCCTGAAGCAATGGAGAAATTGCCTCATGTTTACTGACAACCGGTTAATTCTCAAACAAACTGATATGTTATGTGAGAGATGTATTTATGCAATGTCATTGGAGACAAACCTCTCACATAAAAGTACTCCTAATGTCAATAAGGTTGTCAGTAGTACACATGCTGCATCCATCACACACAGTTCAAAGCAGACATATTGACCCACATATGCTGAGGCACTTAATTGTAACTTTCCTAAACCACAAATACCTCCTACATGAAATACACATAACAAATACAATCAGCAGCCCCAAATGCACTCTTTCAAAACAACACCCACATCCACATATAGAACTACATCTTATGGAGCCTCTACCTCTAAGACCATAAGGCAAGCCATCACACAATCCAACATTCTAGTCATTTGGGGACTCCATCGTAAGGCACACTGATGTCCATCTCACTAGGCTGATTAAGGAGAAAGTCATGGTCAGTTGCTTATCGGGGACAAGGATCCACAACATTACACAGGCACTCAGGTCATTGGACCACAATTACCAATATGTCTCAGTCATAGTCCATGTCAGAGTAAATGACCTGAGATGTACCTCCCTAGACAATATGAAGACAGATATCATGGAGCTCTTGAATATGTGCCTCAGGCTGGTATGAGCCTAACACTAAGTAGCATTTTACCTTCTCCAAGGATGATGCCACAATATGAACAAAAGATAATTGAGTTTAATAATTGACTTAGTTTCTGGTGTCATTCTTAAGGAGGGCAATATTTGTCAGCATGGAAGGAGATGGTCAACAGACCGTGCTGCTTTGCCAGGGATAGTCATAACCTCTCTCCTCTAGGCTTTTGCATATTAGCTAAAATATTGTCTTCCCCCATAGTGCCTTTTTTAGGCAATGCCAAACTGAAAGTACTTCTGATATAGCAAATCAAAACCAAGAAAATCTAAAGGTATTACTGTTCAATGCTAGGAGTCTAAAGAAAAAACTCTACTCCTTAGAATCTCTCTTTACCCTAGAGAATGCTGATGTCTGCTTGGTCACTGAGACATGTTTTAAAGGCATGGAGAGCACACCAACAGTGCTAGGTTATAATGCCTTCCACACATTTAGGCCAGCTACTTCACAGGCAGGGACTAAAGGCGGAGGTGTCTCTATTTACATCAAAAGTAAATATACTTCAAGGCTGGTTGAGCAGGACAATGCACTTGAACTGCTCCATGTTCAAATCACCATAAGCAAAATCCAGTACCACTTCCTTGCAAGCTATAGGTCACCCTCTATGACCCAGGATACCTATGCCATGTATTTAAACTTATTAGAAACACTAACCATCCAACCCAATACCATATTCATGGGTGACTTTAATTACCCCACTATTATTTGGGAATCCTATATGAAACAAACGTACATGCACAGAGATTCCTGGATTTTGTAAACACATACTCCCTGGACCAGATAGTCAATACACTAACCAGGGGTGCAACCATACTGGATCTGGTCCTCAAAAATATGAGAGAGAGTGTTGCTCATCCCTAATGTAATGCCTTCCCTAGTAAAGTCAGACCATTATATGCTCTCCTTTGAAGTAAAAATAAAACCTGGAGCCCCAGCTAAACCTGGAATATTCAGGAATTATTCTAAGGCTAACCTCTTGTTATTAAGTGAGAACCTGGCAAAAGTTCAAGCCCCCATAAACCCTGGGAGCACTGCTGCCTATGCAGAACTGTTCATAGAAACTATGTACAAGCATGTTAATAGTTGCATAGAGGCAACTGTACCCACCAAGAAGAAGTACAGAACTAACTCAAAAAACATGCCACCTTGGCGGAATCACCAAATCAATAGGCTGTATAACAGGAGGAAGAAAATCATGGCATATATTAGGAGGTGCAGCACCCAGCAGGATAAAAGCACTTTCATCAAACTAATCAAACACCTTACAGGACAAATAAAGTCTACCAAAGCCAAATCTGAGGCAGGATTTGCCTCCCAGGCCAAGGACATCCACAAACACAGGTATGTATCCCAGAGACTACCATGTCTATGGAGCAGGCTCCCCATCCATGTGATGCACAGTTCCTCCCTAACCCAATTCAAGTGCAACTTGGACAATTGCACGGGAAATCAGAAATGTATCCCTGGTTTGGCACCTATGTCTCTAATCAACACAGGTAACCTGTAAATGGTTCATCTCCCAAAACCCTTCTTACACTTATCAAGGGTGTCAGAACTTGTCAGAGATTTGGAATGTATGGCTAGGTTTAAAAAGGCCCTTGTGATCATTAACCTAGTAAACACCTAAGAAACTATAATGTCAGCAAAGTTGAACAAGTCCTCTGTGCATGCACTTGCATCCACATCTTCACTGCAAGGCCTGCCATCAAACACTATGTTTCAGGCTGTCAACCCCAAGGGTGTGGCTGCATGACTCTAACTTTGCAGGACTTACACAGCATCACATTTGTAGGTATGGTATTGGGACCATGCCTAATGACAGGATTATGGTCAGTCTAAGGTCCACATGGCTGGCAAAGTATTGTATGGCACACTGTCAGGTGCTGTATTACCTTTGGGGAACAACATAAAGGTGACAAGTTACTTTTCAATATCTGTCATGACACTGCATAATGATGGTGTGCTGTGACATACGCACAAGCATGACTGTATTGCTAATGGCACTATCAATGACTGCTGAGATGTGGAAAGTGTCCCCACCCCTCTACTCCTATACCATCCAAACACAACGTGACAGATGTGACTGTATTTCAAACCTTGCTGCCATGGTGTCTCACACAGCAGTCAGTACATATGGCAATGAGCATTTTGCCAACATGCACAGCTCACATCCTGCACCACCCACATCCACATCACACACACCTGCATGCGTGCAGCTCCTTACCAGACACATTCACAAACAACAGACACCTCAGAAAATCCTACCTCTGGAGAGTAAAGTACACATAACAGTGCATGCACCACTGTCTCACTGGTCACACACCTGAGGAACAACACAAAATCAAACCTATTATTCATAGGTGATTACATTGTGAGACAAACTGATATCCATGTCACCAGACTACATATGAAAAAGGTCACAATTAGTTGTCTGTGAGTTGACATGATACACCATACCACTCATTGCCAGTACTCAAAGAACATCAGGTAACATAATGATGACATCATATTTCCTGTAGATGTGTATGACTAAGGACATACATCACTAGACTGTATGCAAACACGACTAAGTTTAGACACTCTGTGTCTCTTGCAGGTATGCCCATAGCTTTCAGCTGCATTTGACCCTCACCTAGGGTGATGGCTCACTACACACGGAAAATGATGGACGTCAATAGTTGCCTTAGCATGTGGTGTCATTGTAAGGGGATCCACTATATGTCTGACTGGGATAACTTGCTCAACAGACATCAATGCTTTGCCAGAGATGGTCTTCATCTCTCACCCCTGGTATTTTCTGTACTGGCCAAGGCTGCTGACACCCCCAAAGCGCATCTTGTAGGCACTGTCTGAAGAGAAAACTTTCCAGTGAGAATGCCATCTTCATACAACATCATGGTTATGCTGCTACACACTTAAAATGCCAACACTAAACCCCACTTGGTGGAAGGTGTCATCTTCTTGGAATATCCGGCATTTGTGCAGTCAAAGACACCTGGTTAAAGGCTGTGGACAGAACCACATGTTCAGGCCTCAAACTGACAGTGTGCAAGGTAATGTAGGTGGTGTATACATACTCATTAATTATCCTTACACATCCAAATTTAGTAAAACACTATGATTTCCCGGAGACACTGCCAGTGCTATTCACTGCTAGAAGGTCACCTAATCAAGCTTAGCCAGCTACAGGAGCAGCTCCATGAATCCAGACACCCATTGTGCTTATTTGAATGAACTTTTGTCTATCAAGATATATCAGTACACCATGGTTTGGGGTGGCATTAAGTAACCACCAACTGTGATGCTTACTTGTGCTGAAGCTCACTTGTCCAGAGGTTATTCCATGTCCTTAAATATAATACCCTGGACCAGTGGCGTGACATCCCCACAAGGGGAGCCAACATAATGCTTCATGTGTTTCCCAATATGGATGATCACTGCAGCCCCCCACTGTGAGGTTCTCCCTGGTGAGATCTGAACAAGGATCAGTCTCATTAAAACTATCAGACCTAACCCCCCCTTGCAGAAAATACAGAAATATACTTCAACAAAACAATTTATTATCTCCTATGAGATGTTTTGCATAGTGTGACTGCACCTCCTCCCTCGTATGAGATAGGCAAGTATGCAGAGCTCTACACTAATACAATATGTAAGCAGCAGTACAACTACATAGGCTCGACTGTACCTGACAGGAGGAACATGAGCCCCTCATGGCATAGCAAACCTGCCTGGTGGACAACTGCCATTAGCAGGCTGTACAATAAGAGGTGGACATTGCTGTGTGACAGCTGGGGTGAGGGTGCCCCCCTAAAATGGAAGCACAACCTCCTCAGCTAAAACAAGCACATAGTGTTGTTGTGGTGTGTAGAAACAGTATGTGGCAAAATTAGCCTCCCAACAAAGCAGAACCACAATGCACTGTGTAGTTGCATGTGCAGCCTCAGAGCACAGGCCCAGATTATTGGTCAACTCGTACTTAATGATACCACATATAATGGGTCTGTACTCATAGCTAAACTGTTTTCCCACAGGTTCTGCATCAGTTTAACTCCCCTGTCCCCACCACATGTACCACATGACATTTCTACAGCCTGTCCCATACCTTCCATATCTACAGAGCAGGTCTTTACTGTCCTGTCTATGGGGGATACACAGCATCTCTTGGACAGGCTAACATCGCAGGCTGTGTCCTACATGGGATCTGACAATGATCAATAACACCACTGGGAACTTCTTGCAATCATACTGTAACCACTGGCTGCATCCCAGCTAAGTGGACAATGGCAACTGTTATCCCCTTGCACATAGGCGGTGCATCCACCAACAACCATAACTATAGATCTATTTGCTTGAGTAGCCATATCTGTATGCCAGTGGGGCAAATCATCATGTTGCTGATCAGCAAACATGTATGTGATCTACAAACAGTTGACTGTACACAGTTTGGATTTCTGACAGGGATATCATGGCTGTTAAACATGGTGGACATGTCTGAGGCAATCACCAAGGACTTGGGTGAGGGGACACTAGGGC